>NC_140970.1:103932897-104022897 GCF_056783735.1 Eptatretus burgeri
GACCAAACGGGTCCCGCGAGACCGTAGCAGGTTACCTGCACCCTCGAGGTGCCTCGATGGTCGGCGAGCTCTCTCTGGCCCTCTCCTCCCGACTGCACGGCAGAGCTGGTCCTCCGCACACAACCCTCGCGATTTGGCGTTATCAGCACCACGACGAAGACAAAGCTCCAGCTCGAAACCACGTCGTTCCACGAAGTCACCAAAAGACAGACAAAGGCCACCCCGAAGACCAAGACAAAAGACAAAGACACCAAGCTCGCGTGCTGTCCGCCTTATATCCCCTGGGGCTCAGCGCATCGCTCCTCCCCGTTTTCGGCTCCGCCTCCCTTAGAGAAGCTTCTTGAAAAGGGGCATTCCTCAGCTCTGAGCGCCTCATTCCTCGTATCCACCAATCGAGAGCAAGCTGCATCGCCCTTTCCACTCAGACCAAACGCGGAGAAAAAAAAGGCGGGAAAATCCGCGCGTTATCGCAGTTCCTTCCTTGGTCCCTTTACTTGGCGCTCTCGGACGGCCTTCGACGCGGAAAGGGTTGTAGCGTGGTTTGTGGAGGATGGTGTTCGATAGCTGGCGTAACGGCGAAGATGGTTAGATGGTGGCGTACTTGTTGTGGCGATTGTAGCGTGGTTGGCGTTGTGGCGTGGTTGGTGGTGGTTGCGATCATGGTTGTGGTGATTCGGTTGTTGTTGGCGTTGTGGTTGTTTGTGGGGCGAAGTTGGTTGCTGTAATGGTGGTCGAGGTATGGTCGGTTCAAAATAACGATAGCAACAGAAAAACCTACCTCAAAGGGTCACAGCCCAATAAACACGAATAAAATCCCATTAAACAACGGTGGGGAAATCTAACTGAACACAGACTTATTAATCTAACTGAACTACGGACCTTTATGGTGTTTTGCGAATTTCCACAGCCGTAACAATATATATACATGTATATATATATATATATATATATATATATATATATATATATATATATACATATACTGTATATTGAAATATATATATATATATATATATATATATATATATATATATATATATATATATATATATATATATATATATATATATATATATATGTATATAGGTAGATATATAAACCAGGCGTCGTGGCGTGAGCCTGTAATCCAGCTACTCGGAGGCTTGGGTTGGAGGATCGCCTGAGGACGGGAGCCCTGTGGATGGGCCGCGCTATGAGAGGGTGTAAGGCAGCCCGGAATCATGGCGAAACCCAATCCTTATATTATCCCTGTGTGGTAAGAGGTGACCAGGGTTGCGTCAGGAAGGGCATCTGGCGTAAAACCTGTGCCAAATCAGTATGCGGATCATAAAGGATGATCCGCTGTGGCGACCCCGAACGGGAGCAGCCGAAAGAAGATGATGATATATATCTATATGGATAATTCGCCAATCAGCCAATCAGAGCTGTCAGTCAATCAGCCAAACAGCGAGGGCTGATAACTCCCACTGTTAGGTGGGAAAGTTTATGCCGTCTCCCATCAGACTCTCCGGAATTTATAGGCTGTCGTTCCAGATAACTCCGAAGCCGGCGGGTCGATTAATCAACCGGGTAATGCCAATATCTCGACCGCGTGGCGTAGGGTTAATTGTCCAGATCCAATATACCTAAGTAACCACGCAGTCTTGGCTACCGGGGATTCACGCCCTCGGAACGTCTGGCCGAACCGGATCACTCTACCAGCTACGGTAGAGTATCAACTTCCACCGACCAACTCCGGATGCAGGATTGCAGTCGAGCGGGCCTGCCCAGGACGTTCCGGCTACGATTAACGGATTATCGGGGATGAAACCCCGTCTGAACTCAGACCCGGACCATGTTGGACCAAATAAAGAAAGGACGGAAATGAGCTGGGAACATTTCTAATAATTTATTTACAGAAAATAAAAGACAAGAGAAGCGAGACAACGCGAATATTCAATGCAAGTATTTACAATGGGCAAAAATATTTATGCAGTTCGACTTACAAGACGGGCCAAACACACTCAGACACACACACACACAAATGAAAATAAAACCCAAGGTTCTTTATTCGACCCACCAGCCGATGAGTGAGACGAGCTGGGGGTCAGAGTTCGGTGGGTACCTGACCGTCGGAGGGAGGGTGTGCTCCGCGATGCGGCACCTGGCAAAGGTCGTTGTTCCTGATCCTCAGTCGCACGTGGGGGACTCGAGGCTCGTGGCGGAGTCCGGGTGGCGAATAATCGGGGTCCACGGAGGGGGGGGTCAGGGTCCCTCTGTCCTTCCTTGTAGAGGGCCAGCAGAGACACGTTCGCCACCTTGATGGCCCTCTGCTCAACCCTTGTGACAGCAAAACCCCTTTGTACAGCAATGTAGACCTCCTGTGACCACTCTTCATAATCGCCCCTTGTAACCACCCCTTCGTAACAGCAAGAACCCTTAAGAACCTCTCATGCAACCCAACAACAACGCCTCCGAGTCTCTCTGGAATTTTTGGACCTCCCTCAGTGGGGAGGGGCCTTGGTCAGCACACCTCGCTGTTCCCCTCTAAATGGCCAGAATCCTACAGGCACAGCCTTTCTGGGCAGGGTTTCGGCCATGCCCGGAGAAAGCCACCCCTCCACTCCACGCGTGTTTGAGGAAGGTGGATGGTGGTGAAGCCCCCATTGCGTGTGAAACGTTTGTGGAAGCCGAGGACTGGGACCGCGAGGCCCCCCTCTCAGCAAGTCAAGGTACGAGCAGCCAACGATGGTGATGGAGCGTGATGGGCAGGTGGTGAGATGTAATAACCTAACTATAAAAAACATCACAATGTACATATTCGACTCTCCCACTAGACAAAAGGAAGGGACCTGTCTCACATGTACTTACCGGAATAACCAACGTTGGGACCTGAATGTTGAGTGCGCATGGTTTCCAGATTCGTAACAACATATATATATATATATATATATATATATATATATATATATATATATATATATATATAAATATACATAATCTGATAATTGCAATTGAAGTGGTTTGATGATGCTTGGAATGTAACCAAGTTAATTTTGGTCAAGTTGAGCAGTTGATAGATCCCAAATCATCAAACATGACCTCCATGGCATTTACTTTGCACTGCTCAGGAAAAAGATCTCAGGTCAAGGGCACCACCATGCTACTGTCAAGTCGCAACACCACCACTAAAAATGACAAGGGCTGATGATGAGTCCAAATCATCAGGATTGTAAAGTAAGGCTATCATGAAGCTCAGACCGACTGAGGGATGACCTTTAAAAACCTTCCTCGTGTCAATCAGGGCTCAATCCTTGGATATATAATGACAATTGATAGACGGAGTTCACCTTGTAACGGAACAAGGTGTTTGCTTCTTTGCGGGTGGAACAGAAGTATAAAAATAAAAGGATGATAATAGTTACTTCTGTGACTTGAGTAGTAAACTTGGGATCACATGGTTCCGTTATTGATAAGCGACGTCTTGTTGTTTGTGTAATGGAACGTATCTTGCAACCCCGGGAAAATGAACTTTCCTTTTGAGTACATTTGTGGCCTCAGAGTGTTTGGCTAAGGAAGACACTTGCTTTTCCACTTTGCTAATTTTATTTTGTTGTCCAACAATCCTCTCCCACCCTCGCCTGTATTGCTTTCAGTCGGCCTTCGTTGCTGAGCCAATCATGTAAACCCTCCTGACGATTGCCAACAGAGCTGTTTGTACATATGGGGTGATCATGATCAGCGAAATGGAGAGTGATGAATGAAACCAGAGTGCACGTTTAAAAAAAACAAAAAAAAAACATTAAAAAATGGGACACAGACTATGTTTGGACTGTTGTTTCAAAATATTGTAGCGATTGGTTGTTCGTAATTGGTTGTGATTTTACGTACCTGTTGTTTGTATGGTCCAAGATTGTTGACAATACAACTTTCTGCTATGTGAACATTTATATTTACAAAATAGGACGTGGTTCAACTAAAATATAGCACTGTGTCAATACCATTTATCATTTCCTTTGTAGTCAGCAACTGGTTGAATATTTTTGATTTTGAGAAGTTATTTTGGGGTATTCCACGGTGGGCGAACGCAGTGTTATTCAGACCCATGCTTTCGGTGCGACAAACAGGAAATTTTGACCCAGTCTAAAATTTCCCAAAATGAGCCACATTTGGATTTCCCTCAAACGCCCCCGGCTCTCAATTTGGCTTATTGTTCGTCCACAGTAGATTTTCTTAACCTCTAATCGTGCTGCCACTTTCGGTGAAAGATATTACTTTAGCGCCATCTTATGGAGAGAAGAGGAGAGCGAGGAGAGAAGGGAGATTTCATTCATTCATTCATGTGTGTCGACGTACGACACCTGGCGACACCATGCCTGGTGTTGGCTTAATGGTTCGGGTGGTGGGCTTGGGATCCTAGGGTCCTGAGTTCAAATCCCACTCAGCTGTTGAATTAATACCAGGTGGGGTTAACTCGGCCTGTCATCCTTCCGAGGTCGGCAAAATGAGTGCCAGCTTGCTGGTATACTGCGTCGGAGTGACGACCTGTCCAGGATTGTGCCCAATAGCCAAGGAGACTGCTTAAGCAGCATCGACGCTCTGCACGGAGTGTGGTCCAAATGGATGTATGGATTCATGTGTAGCACAATGCTGCTGACGTCAATTTCTGGGGGGGGGGGTGGGGGCTTCAGCACCAGAAGTGGGGAAAAGTGAACCCAATGACCACTGTGATAGAACTACAGAGTTCCTTGGCTGAGATGGGAGATCCTGCTGGAAGGACAACAGTCTCTGCAGCACTTCACAAATCTCGGCTTTATGGGAGAGTGGACAGGAAGCTACTCCTGAGAAAAAGGCACATGACAGCACACCTGCAGTTTGCAAAAGGCACGTGAAAGTCTCTGAGAGCACGAGGCAAAAGATTCTGGGTCCGACGAGATGAAAATTGAACTCTTTGGCCTGAATGCAAAGTGCTATGTCTACTGGAAACAGAGCATAGCTCATCACCCATCTAACACTATTCCTACCGTGAAGCATGGTGGTTACAGCATCATGCTATGGGGATGATTTTCACCATCGGCACAGACTGGGAGACTTGTAGTGATAGAGGCAACAATGAATGGAACCAAATACAGGCAAATCCTTGAGGAGAACCTGCTTCAGAGTGCAAAGGACCTTAAACTGCGACGAAGATTTACATTCCAACAGGACAATGACCCCAACCATACAGCCAAAGCAACACTGGAATGGCTTCAGAACAAGATTGTGAAAGTCCTTGAGTGGCCCAGCCAAAACCCAGACTTGCATCCCATTGAGAATCTGTGGAAAGACTTGAAGATTGCTGTTCACCGACGCTCCTCATCCAACTTGACAGAGCTTGAGGAAATCTGCAAGGGAGAATGGGAGAAAAATCCCCAAATCCAGACATACAAAGCCGATACAGACATACACAAGAAGAAGACTCAAAGCTGTAATCGCTGCTAAAGGTGCTTCGACAAAGTGTTGACTCAGAGGGTTAAATACTTATTGACGGAAGACATTTCAGATTTTCATTTTTAATTAATTAGTTAAAATTTATAAAAACATGTTTTCACTTTATCATTAATGGCTATTTTATGTAGATCGGTGCCAAAAAATTTAAATTTACTCAATTTTAAATTCAGCCTGTAACACAACAAAATGTGACAAAGGTCGAGGAGTTCGAATACTTTCTGAAAACACTGTGTTTTGCAATAGTGGCCGAGCCGTACCCTCAGCCAATGATGCTATTCACAGCCTTGTGATTAACACAAAAGATTAATAATAATAATAATAATAAACCTTTGGTATAATAACCTCCAGTTAGTACGTATATCATTACAATATTTCTCCAAGTTAGCTTTGCCAATTTTCGATCTCTCTGGCCCCTCGGGGTCGATCTTGAAGGTCGTTATCGTTCTGTGCTTGAAAGGCCTGATAAGATTGAGTCAATGTAGTGCACAGGAAGCTTGTGCTGTGATAGCAGTGCGGCGTAGACGTGACTGGACCAATTGTATTGTTGAGTCACATTTTCCTTGTATTCACCAGGATAATGTTACATTCCCACACCAGCATTCCGATTAAGGCAAAGATTGCATTTGGGTCTTTCTTTGAAACCGGTGCACAAACATTCGATGTCAGCAGATATATTTTAAAAGGCAACTGCAGATAAGTTCAGACTTTGATCTGGAAACATTTGATACTGAACTGCTGAATTTGGCAATTTATTGTGATTCTAAAACAAAATGTTATTTCTCAGGATAACCTTTGTTTGTATAATTGGTAAACACGGGTTGTCATGGACAACTAGAACGGTACTCGGGAGAGCGTATACCTCCGCAAGGCTGAACAGTTTACGTTTAGTGTCCAATTTTTTACTATTATTTCCGATGCAACCTGTGGCTGCTAGTTGCATCATTACTAGGATCGCAGCTGTGCTGCTGATGCAGTGCCCCGTTTCCAGTAAGTTGGAACTCATTTTGCCGACCTCGGAAGGATGACAGGCTGAGCCAACCCACCTGGTATTACCGGCTCGACGGGGGCTCAAACTCAAGAACGTAAGATGTTATGCCCGGAACCTTAACCGTGAAGCCAACACCAGGCTTGTATCCCACTGATAGGCCAGATCTGAATCCGGACTTGAACCAAAATCGCATTGGGTTGTTCTCATCACCCACCCAAGTTCTCATCCACAAAGTTTCGCTATAATCCATCCAGAATTTTTTGAGATATCATGTTATACGGTAAATCGCTTTTGGACAATCTCTCAATCGTGACGAATGACTCAAAAAATTATAGTATCCGGATCTTCAGGAAAATCAAATGAATTCGTCCTCGACACACATCCAACCTGTCCACCAAATTTCGTCTGCAACTTTTTGAGATATCCTGCTCACAGACAGACAGACAGACAGACAGACAGACAGGGGTGGAAACATGACCTCCGTCCACCTTTGGTAGCGGAGGTAAGAATCCACCCCTCCAAATCATCTCGCTTTTATTCGATGTAAATAATGATACATGTAATAAAGTTTGATCAATCATAAATTTCAATAACAAATATGATTGATCTTTCTTTTTCTTATACAAAGTCAAAGCTCATGGAAGAGCTCAACAGCAGGGTGGTAGGTTGGAGGTTGGTTCAGTGGTGCAAGAGGGTGTTTGTAAATTTATAAATAAACATTTTTGAATATATATATATATATATATATATATATATATATATATATATATATATATATATATATATATATATATATACATATATATATATATATATATATTGTTGCCAATTCGCGCCCGCCGGCGTGCGATCGGCCACGTAACTCCAATCGCGTCGCCCACCGGACGGATAATTCAGTCGTGACCCTCCTGGAACTACCACCAGGAACCAGTCACGGGTGAGGGTTTAACCTCACCACAGCCCAGTCCGCATTCTACCCGCACTCGCGGGGGTAACCTACCGAGGGGCTGCACCGCGCCGCAGGTCGGCTTGGGACACGAACTGCTTAAGCGGTCCGTTCTGTTCTGAAGCGATAACCGAGCGGGTATTATCGCCGACCTCGACGGATCCTATTCTCTTTACCGGGCGTTCAAAACCCACTACTCATTCCACGATGCAAGATAGCACTTTCAATGTGGTGAAAGGAGGACGCGACGAACGGGATACGTTTCACACAAGGACATTTATTCACTAAGCACGTATATACAGCCAAGGCAGTCATGCAATGTACAGGCACATAGAAGCAAAGGCAATACGACCGACTATAATTAATATTTACAAGCACAGTCACTTACACAGGTTTGCTTATGGGGACACGGCGCCACAGCAGTCATACAAAACAAAAGGAAAGACCCCCTCATAGGCAAGGGGGTAGACGGGGTTCGTAAACCTTTATGGCCGTGGGCTGTGGATGACTGAATGGGCCCACGAGACCAACACTGGTTACCTGCACCCTCGTGGTGCGACGGTCGGCGAGCTCTCTCCGGCACTCTCCTCTCGTGCGCACCTCGACCCTGGACCACCGCTCACAACCCTCACGACTTGGCGCCCAGAGGGAAGGCACCCGAATCTCGAACACCACGGAGCAGCAGCAATCCCCAATGCCACGAAGAGACGAAGCTCCCCCGAAGAGACAATACGACTCAATGACCAACAACCCACGAACCTGGCATCTCGTGCGCCCTTTTATTCCTCAGGTTCCAACGCCTGACTCCTCCCCGTTTTTGGCTCCGCCCCCTTCCAGCTCCTGTGGGAAGCTTCTAAAAAGGGGCATGCTCTCTCGTGCCCCTCCCCGCGCGCCACCCGGGGGGGGGCAGAGAAATCATTCTTGGCTCAGGTCCAAGGAAATCATTCCCCCAAAAAGAGGCCCCTCCTTTACATGACCTCTGACCTTTGACCCGCATCGCACTTCCCCCACACCAAAGCGCGGGAAAACAGGCGGGAAAATCCGTGCACCATCGGAATTCCTCTGGTTTCCTTCGCGTTGCGCTGGCTTTTGCAGATGCTATTCGTTGGTGCGTGGGATTGTGGTTTGGTTGCTTAAAGTTGTGGCGTGGCTGGTGGTTGGCGTTGTGGTTGCGAAGGTGGTTAGGTGATTGATGGGGTGGAGAAGGTGGTGAGGCGATGTTGGTGGTTGGGAGTAAAGTGGTGAGGATGGCATGGTTTGTTGAGAGGCACGTGTGGTTGTGGTGGAGGGGTTGTGGTGGAAGTTGCTGTGAAGCGGTTGTTGAGAGCGACATTGGTGGTGGTGGTTCGGTTGTGGTTGATGCGATCGTGGTTGTTGTGATGGTGGCATGGTTGCCGTTGTGGTTAAGGTGGTTGTTGTAATGGTGGTTGGTTCAAAATAACGATAGAAAAAGAAAACCACTACCTCAAAGGATCACAGCCCTGTGACACGAATAATTCCGATTAAACAACGGTGGGGAAATCTATCTGCACATAAACTTAGCGTCATAACTGATCTGAGGACCTTTATGGTGTATTGCAAATTTCCACAGCCGTAACAATATATATCATTTTATTTGTCATCTTCTCCCCATGATTTTCCAATAGTTTGAAGTGTTTATTACAATTTGATGGCGATCCTTATATGTCAAAACCAATCGAGTTTCTTTTGAGTCCTTCCATCAGCGAAAGGCAAAATCGCAAAGCACTTTTAAGAAAAAGCAAGCGTAAAAAGATGGGATTTTAGAGGAGACTAAAAAGCACAATTATGAGGCTGCAACAAACGTTCAAAGAGAGCGAGTACCACAGTTGAGGAGCAAATATGAAGAATACTCAATCAACAAAAGTCTTCATCTATGAGGGGTGATCAATTTGTTTGTAGGCCAACAATGAAAACACTACAATATCACTTTTATTTCACTTTATTTCTCACTTCTGTAGAACTTATCACACCCCTCGAGCAAGTCCTCTACAGCTGTCATCACATCGTTGTCGTTCTCACATTTGTTCTCCCGCAGAGCTTCTTGGCAGAAGTTCATACCCAGAGTTAGCAGTAGTAGTCACCGGAAGTTGGGCTGTTTATGGAGAGGTGTTGTCCTGGAGAAGCAGCACTCCTCGGGTCAGTTTCTCCACCAAGCCTCTTTTGCTTTTTTGCATCACATAACCAGCGCAGTTCATCAGAATAATACTTCTTGTAAATAGTATTTCCCTTTTCTACGAAGTCCATCATTATTGCACCATCACAATCCCAAAACACAGTGGCCATGACCTTTCCAGCTGATGATGTCCTCTTGAACTTTCGAGGGAGTGGGGATCATGTGTTTCTACTGATTGCTCTGGTGCTTGGACTGAGGATAAAAATGTTGAACCCACGTCTCACCCTGTGCGACAATCTGCTGGAGGAAGTCATCTGGATCAGCAAGAAAACGGTCGAAAAGCTCATGGGAAATCTCCAGACGAGCTGTTTTCTGGTCCAATCAACATTCGGGGTACCCACCGTGCCAACACCTTTGCCATATCCAATCTGTCTGCTAGGGTCAATTGAACCGAACCAAAACTGACACCCAATGTCTCAACTACATGACTGATGGTTCCTAGTCTGTTTTCCCTCACTTCATGCACCTGGTCCACCATTTCTGGCGTTGCCTCCTCGACAGGACGACAAGATCTGTGTTCATCTTCGGTGCTTGTTCTGCCATGTTTGAACTCAAATACCCAGTTCTTTACTATGGAATATGAAGGAGTATCAGTCCCTTAATGTCGTTACTATATACATATGTATATGCTTGGTACTTTATATCATAGTTTGGAGCTCCAATTTCTCCACTTTGACCAAATTTAGGGGGATGGGGGGGGAGGGGTTCCCTATTTTGAGTTCACACTGTGGAAAATCTGTGAGCAGGAATATGGAATTAGCAAGACACATCATAATAGCAAAGATAGATCTTTACATTTGACAACTTTCATCATCTTCCCATGTATACAAAAAGGTTGGGCCACAAACAATCTAATCGCCCCTCGTAATGTGAGAACTTACCAAGAGATTCCCACTGTTTCATAAGTTGTAAGGACTTCATAAGAAGGTAAGTCTGTAAACAGTGAGTTGCATAAATTCAGACATGGTGTTATGAAAGCATGAAACAAAAGTTTCAGTTATCTTGTGATTTGAGCAGGAGCAAATTTTGATAATAATTGGGATGAAAGAAAATAGATTTATAGATTTTTGCAATTTTCAGAATGTTGGAAAGTTGTGACCATAGTTGGAATCCATGAAAGCAGAAATCAGGTGATGCATGCCCGAGGATGAGTGAAGTGCCAAGTCTCAGCATCATTGGGTTTAAGAAAGTTCATGGACCTCTATATTTTAATGTCTTAGGGACAGGAATTCAGAGTTGCAGAAAACATTTTCATCGGTGTCCATGTCCAGGTAAATCTAGGTATCATCAGCATAACGATGAAAGCAAACATTTAAATTCCATAAAACTGCATCAAGTGAATGGTGATAAAAATAAAACAAGATTGGACTAAGAACAAACACTGACAGTTTAATTGGTCTGATGAATAGCCAGCGGTGCTGTCACATGTTTGACAGCAACATGACAGGACGCAACCGCACATATGCGGTTATTGTCTACGTTGAAGCCGAGACTTCAAATTTGGCTAAACTATCGATATTTTTCACAAGACAGCACTGAACGGTTGTTGTTGAAGATAACAATACATTTAATCCTCCGCAAATGAACGTGATAGTTTGGTGACAAAATGGCAACAACATGAGGCAAGCTGTTGCTGAAGAGCTAAATGATTTAATATACAACACAAGGTATAAACACAAATCCAGGAAGACTCCCCTCCACCACTTCCTCGCCTCGGCATCAAACACACACACACACACACACACACACACACACACACACACACACACACACACACACACACACACACACACACACACACACACACACACACACACACACACACACGAATGAGGCAGTGCAGAGAGGAAGGCATCAGGTGAAGAGTAACTAGTTGATGCAGAGCAGCTGAGGCAAGAGCTATGGTTGGTGGAGGTAGAACTTTGGTTGGTGGAGTGAGAGCTAGAGTTGGTGGAGCGAGGGCTCGGGTTGGTGGAGCGACGGCTCGGGTTGGTGGAGCGACGGCTCGGGTTGGTGGAGCGACGGCTCGGCTCGGGTTGGTGGAGCGACGGCTCGGGTTGGTGGAGTGAGGGCTCGGCTGGGGTTGGTGGAGCGAGAGCTGGGGTTGGTAGAGCGAGAGCTGGGGTTGGTGGAGCGAGGGCTCGGGTGGTGGAGCGAGAGCTGGGGTGGTGAAGCGAGAACTGGGGTGGTGAAGCGAGATCTGGGGTTGGTGGAGGGAGAGCTGGGGTTTGTAGAGCGAGAGCTGGGGTTGGTGAAGCGAGAGCTGGGGTTGGTGAAGCGAGAGCTGGGGTTGGTGAAGCGAGAGCTGGGGTTGGTGGAGCCAGAGCTGGGGGTGGTGGAGCAAGAGCTGGGGTTGGTGGAGCGACGGCTCGGGTTGGTGAATCAACGTCTCGGGTTGGTGGAGCGACTGCTCGGGTTGGTGGAGCGACGGCTCGGGTTGGTAGAGCGAGGGCTCGGATTGGTGGAGCGAGAGCTGGGGTTGGTGGAGCGAGAGCTGGGGTTGGTGGAGTGACGGCTCGGGTTGGTGGAGCGACGGCTCGGCTCGGGTTGGTGGAGCGACGGCTCGGCTCGGGTTGGTGGAGCGACGGCTCGGCTCGGGTTGGTGGAGCGATGGCTCGGCTCGGGTTGGTGGAGCGACGGCTCGGCTCGGGTTGGTGGAGCGATGGCTCGGCTCGGGTTGGTGGAGCGACGGCTCGGCTCGGGTTGGTGGAGCGACGGCTCGGCTCGGGTTGGTGGGGCGACCGCTCGGGTTGGTGGAGCGACGGCTCGGGTTGGTGGAGCGACGGCTCGGGTTGGTGGAGCGAGGGCTCGGCTCGGGTTGGTTGAGCGACGTCTCGGGTTGGTGGAGCGAGGGCTCGGCTGGGGTTGGTGGAGCGAGAGCTGGGGTTGGTGGAGCGAGAGCTGGGGTTGGTGGAGCGAGAGCTGGGGTTGGTGGAGCGAGAGCTGGGGTTGGTGAAGCGAGAGCTGGGGTTGGTGGAGCGACGGCTCGGGTTGGTGGAGCGAGGGCTCAGCTCGGGTTGGTGGAGCGAGGGCTCGGCTGGGGTTGGTGGAGCGAGTACTGGGGTTGGTGGAGCGAGGGCTCGGGCGGTGGAGCGAGAGCTGGGGTGGTGGAGCGAGAGCTGGGGTTGGTGGAGCGAGTGCTGGGGTTGGCGGAGCGAGGGCTCGGGTGGTGGAGAGAGAGCTGGGGTGGTGGAGCGAGAGTTGGGGTTGGTGGAGCGAGAGCTGGGGTTGGTGGAGAGAGAGCTCGGGTTGGTGGAGCGAGGGCTCGGGTTGGTGGAGCGAGAGCTGCGGTTGGTGGAGCGAGAGCTGGGGTATGTGGAGCGAGAGCTGGGGTTTGTGGAGCGAGAGCTGGAGTTGGTGAAGTGAGAGCTGGGTTGGTGGAGCCAGAGCTGGGGTTGGTGGAGCGAGAGCTGGGGTTGGTGGAGCGAGAGCTGGGGTTGGTGAAGCGAGAGCTGGGGTTGGTGGAGCGACGGCTCGGGTTGGTGGAGCGAGGGCTCAGCTCGGGTTGGTGGAGCGAGGGCTCGGCTGGGGTTGGTGGAGCGAGAGCTGGGGTTGGTGGAGCAAGGGCTCGGGTGGTGGAGCGAGAGCTGGGGTGGTGGAGCGAGAGCTGGGGTTGGTGGAGCGAGAGCTGGGGTTGGTGGAGCGAGGGCTCGGGTGGTGGAGCGAGAGCTGGGGTGGTGGAGCGAGAGCTGGGGTTGGTGGAGCGAGAGCTGGGGTTGGTGGAGAGAGAGCTCGGGTTGGTGGAGCGAGGGCTCGGGTTGGTGGAGCGAGAGCTGGGGTTGGTGGAGCGAGAGCTGGGGTATGTGGAGCGAGAGCTGGGGTTTGTGGAGCGAGAGCTGGAGTTGGTGAAGTGAGAGCTGGGTTGGTGGAGCCAGAGCTGGGGGTGGTGGAGCAAGAGCTGGGGTTGGTGGAGCGACGGCTCAGGTTGGTGGATCGACGGCTCGGGTTGGTGGAGCGACGGCTCGGGTTGGTGGAGCGACTGTTCGGGTTGGTGGAGCGACTGCTCGGGTTGGTGGAGCGACTGCTCGGGTTGGTGGAGCGACTGCTCGGGTTGGTGGAGCGACTGCTCGGGTTGGTGGAGCGACTGCTCGGGTTGGTGGAGCGACTGCTCGGGTTGGTGGAGCGATGGCTTGGATTGGTGGAGTGAGAGCTGGGGTTGGTGGAGCGACGGCTCGGATTGGTGGAGCGACGGCTCGGGTTGGTGGAGCGACGGCTCGGTTTGGTGGAGCGACGGCTCGGGTTGGTGGAGCGACGGCTCGGGTTGGTGGAGCGACCGCTCGGGTTGGTGGAGCGACGGCTCGGGTTGGTGGAGTGACGGCTCGGGTTGGTGGAGTGACGGCTCGGGTTGGTGGAGCCAGAGCTGGGGTTTGTTGTGTGAGAGCCAATTTAAGCCTATGAAGTGTTACTCGTAATACCCTCTCCTACCACCAAGAGCGGTGCTATATGGTACACATTGTCGAGAATTTGTGTTGACCCCACCTTCTGATTTTCAATGTAAATCAGAAGTGCTGATCCCTTGCGTGATGTTCAGCGATTTATAAACTAATTTATTTTTGAAAAAGGATATAGCATGGACAAAGGATACTGGTTCATGCTTGCAGACTGCAAGCAGATATTTTTGACCTTTCGATAAATATAAGCTTTACATTTAAGAGGCTGAGCTTACTCGAACTGGTTGCTCAGCAATGCTAACACACGCCTCTTCATCGACAGCACACATGTTTTTGTACTGGATATTTCACCACCAAAGCAATGCAAAAATGCAGGGACGAATCAAATTGTTTCTTTTGACATTTTGGACAACTGATTGAGGCAATTTTGTCTGTCATTTGAGGATTTACAAACTTACGGCCTTGTATGTGCATTAAATTTGCCGGGACAAAGCGATCTTTATTTTCGGTTAATTGCATTGCAGCACTTACCATTGTAAATGATAAATGTTTTGACATTTTAAAATAATATTGAAAGGAAGGAGGGCAAAATAATAATAATAATAATAATAATAATAATAATAATCATAATAATAATGTTTTTATTCTTCCCTCCTTCCTTTTCTCCAAAGACCTCATCTCAGATCATCAATTCGGATTCAGATGTGGTCACTCTACCTTGGACAGGCTGCTTCTACGCTCACAACAATAGATGGAGACACTCGATGTCAGACTCGAGATCAGGGCCGCCTCTCTGGACATATCTCGAAACAGCATTCACTTTAACCGTTTAAAAACGTGATATTTGTAATGACCTTTCACCTCAAGGTTAAACGATACATCAATACATTGAAAAAAAAAAAAAATCTCCGTCCCAATAACACAACGCAGCGAATTACTCGGTATTAAAACGTGGAAGTTACATTTTTATTGGACATTTCAAGCCAGTATCTTACTATCAGTACAACATGAAGTTCAAGTTTTCAGAATGTATTCACTCATAAATAGATGTACATAAAATTTTGGTACCGCTTGCTAAAACAGCATCCTTTAGAGCTCAGAGCATCAGTTTACTGTACTTGGAATCCCCGAGTACAGGTAAATCGACAATACCCCTCGCACATCAAAATAATACACAACTTGTAATCAGTTCTTCGACGACCGTATATTTTATGGAAAATATATACAACACAATGAACCATTTTCTGAACCAAGTACTCTTTATCGAAACACCAGAGGTCAACTTCAGTGGTTATGGATGAATTTTCACAATGCAACAAACCAGTCACTAATCACCTTGTAATCTTCAAACCTCAATTGCTTTCCTTCCAGATCTTTTGCTTTCCTTCTGACGAGACCCAGGGAAGAAGCGAGCAAAATATTGGACTTGGAGATGGCAGCAAAGACTAGACACGTATCGATTGATGGGAATCAACCAAAGGTCATCATGCCGGATCTTCACTCGAACCAGCTGCTTTGGTGTTACAGTTCCGTACGGTGCGCTGGATGCTGAATGTCCTGATCCAATACCTGGGATGTTAACACTTCTTCACCTGGACACAGTGAAAGGGACAGGAGTAAAATGCATAATCAACCTGTCATACACTGAATTAAGTTGAGAATCTGCCTTCCACATAATACGCCAGTTATTAACTTGCATCGTTTGGCAAATCTACTCTGATAAAACAGAACCAGCCATTTGAAGCATGTTCGGGTTAGTTCTAACCCTACCGTTCCTCGATCTCAGGTTCAGCATTTGAAGCATCTTTATTGTTCCTCAATCTTCGAATTAAATAAATAAATAAAATCCAATGCTCATCCACAACAGCATGAGCAACAACAAAAAACGTCAACATCGATTTCCTGCAATTCAGTACTAAATCTCACCTTGAGCATTTTAAGTGGCACACTTCATGTATTATTTCCACAGGAAGCAATGGAGATCTGTATTTATTCGATTAATCCATGCAGTATGGTCAAAGGTTGGTAATCAGGCACAGACATGCATGCAGGAGCCAAAGCAAGAATGAAAGTGATGCACACCATGCAGGAGAGGGGCACACCACGTAAGCACGTAGAAAACGAGGTTGTTCAGAGTAATGCGGATAACCCAGATTGCAAACTTGGCTTAGAAGTTTTTTTTTCCCTCAAATGTGTTTCGCTAAACCAAACGCAGGCCACGTTCATGAAAACATATCCAAACAAGTGAAGGTTGTTAACCTGCATCAAGTTGTCCAAGTTACCTTGGTTAAGGTATGTATACATGGATGTGGAAAGTAAAAGAGCTCAGTGCTAAAAGGGTCATACGCCTGTTCCAGCCAGCAAGAGAGACAGTCAACTTCTCAAAATATCTCTATATCTCTCTTCAGAGTGCCAGTGCAACCAAAGCAACTTCCTGAATAAGGGATATAATGGGGTAGTTTGCCATTGCCTTCGCAGCAGTTTAGGGCAGGAATTTGGAATTTGTTCATGGTGCCGGCAATAGCTCGTCTACTCTTTGCAAAAGACATTTTCATGGATCTTCAACGTCCACCAACTCAAGCTGGAAGAAGGGATGCACATTTGACGTCCATCCAAGGGACGGCACACACACACACACACACACACACACACACACACACACACACACACACACACACACACACACACACACACACACACACACACACACACACACACACACACACACACACACACACACACACACACACACACACATCACCCTGCCTGTGAAACACTGGAACGACAGTTTTTAGCTGGGTCGGGATTCAAACCCAGGTGAGACGGTTTAGAGGTGAGTGTACATCCCTCCATAACTTTCAAGTGGATGAGGGAATGGCAGTGGACATAGGATATCCAGACTTTAAGAAGGCATTTGACAAGGTACCACATCGGAGGTTGTTAGCCAAAGTGAGGGCTTGTGGAGTGGCTGGTCAGGTAGCTAATTGGATTGCAAACTAGCTTAGTGATAGGAAGCAAAGAGTGGCTGTGAGTGGGAGGATGTCTTGCTGGGAGGATGTAAGTAGTGGGGTACCGTTTAGGATCAGCGGTCTAAACTCGGACCATTACTCTTCATAATTTACATCAACGATTTGGATAATGGGGTAAAGAGGAAGCTTTCCAAATTTACAGATGACACAAAGCTTGGAGGTGAGGTGGATAGCAGAGGGGTTGGTGATAAGATTCAGGAAAGTATTGATACTTCAATAGATTGGACAAAAGATTAGCAGATGTAATTTAACCTGAGCAAGTGTAAGGTGTTGGGGATGGGAAAGAACAATGAAAATAGAGATTAAAGGATGTAAGGGGTAATTTTGGAGCGTGTCACACAGGAGAAGGATCTGGGGATGGTAATAGATATGGGTGGTAAGCAGGCAGCACAGTGCATAGATGAGGCAGCTATAGGTAAAGCAAATAGTGTTTTAGGTTGTATTCAGAGGGGGATCATTTATAAATCAAAAGAGGAGGTGTTTTCATTGCACAGGAATTTAGTGAGGGACACATCTAGAATATTGTGTGCAGTTTTAGTCACCACAACTCAGGAAGGACATCGATGCCAAAGAGAGGGTTCAGCGCAGGGTTACTTGATTGATTCTGGGCCGAGCTGGACTCAGCCTCAGCTATGAGGAGCGGCAAAAGGAGACAGGGCTTTATACACTAGAAAGGAGGCGGTTACAAGGAGATATGATAGAGATGTTTAAGATAATGAAGGGTAGCAATAAAATCAGTGCAGAATAATTATTCAACAGAGTAGACAGTGATAGGACCAGGGGCCACAGCCTGAGAGTAAAGAAGAGGAGAGTTAAGATGGTAGCAAGGCAGGGGACTTTCACTCAGAGAGTAGTTGATGCACCAAATGGTCTCACTGGAAAGGTAGTGGCAGCAGAAACAGGAGATAAGTTTAAATTATAATTAGATAGGTACCTGGAAGTTATGGAGATGGAGGGGTATAGGGATGTTGATAAGACTTTGTCGTTTGAACATTGATGGGTGATTGTGTGAATGTGTTCGGAGTGCTGTTGGTCGAGGTCTCATTAAGGGGTGTTGTGTGTTTGATGTGTTTTTTTTACCCAAGCCCATGCCCCCTCCCCTGAGGAATATATATATATATATATATATATATATATATATATATATATATGTATATATATATATATATATATATATATATATATATATATATATATATATATATATATATATATATATATATATATATATATATACATATATATATATATATATATATACATATATATATATATATATATATATATACATATATACATATATACATATACATATATATACATATATACATATATACATATATACATATATATATATATATATATATACATATATACATATATACATATATATATATATATATATATATATACATATATACATATATATATATATATATATATATATATATATATATATATATACATATATACATATATATATATATATACATATATATATACATATATACATATATATATATATATATATATACATATATACATATATATATATATATATATATATATATATATATATATATATATATACATACACACACACATAAAATCATATTATTTAAAATTAAAAAAATTACAAAAACTTCAAAAAACAAACACAAACCCCCCCCCCCCCCCACAAAACACTATTTAAAATAAAAATAATTTTTTTTTTGGCATTTTCTTTTGATGATAAATTGTTGTTGTGTTGATGTGGTGCAGGCATGATGGGCTGAATGGCCTCCACCTGTGTCTGATTTCCTTGTGTGTGATAAGCCATCCTGCCAGCCCAGAAAACGTTATGAGGCTTTACTCAACAACCCAAATCCTCGTCAACACCAACAGCAGCTTCTTTGTCTGCAGTCAAGCCTCATGGACGTGCTAGAACATAATAATGTAGTACTAAATCTCACCTTAATTTATCAAAACGTCAAATTTCAAGTACTTCAACACTAAAATAAATAAATCAACAAATCAACAAATAAATCAATAACGTACCTCGTTCTCATCACCTTTACTTGTTGCAAAAACAACCTGATTCCGAGCTACAAAGTGACATTAGCAGTGGTGCCAGGGTCTGGGAGTATACCTATGATGAATGGGCCAGTATGTGGACATCATTCTCCAGCACAGATGACTGACCAATGTATATTGTAATATGAAAAGTATTTGGGCAAAAAACATAAAAAACACACACACACACGTGCATATTTTCCATGCAAAAGCATCTTGCGCTTTACAAATCTGCAGCAGGTAAAACTGATCGGTTGTTTTCGGTTTGTTTTACCTGCTGCAGATGAGTTTTACCCCACTTAAGCATTGCGTACTGAAGGTGAGTTCATCTGCAGCAGGTAGAGAGGTACTACAGGTTCGTGACATTTCCATCATATCGAGCCCTTGGACATCATGTCTGGGTCATGCGATTGTAAATATTTTGCTTGCGATATTTTCAACAGATTTGAAAAGAACCTCCAAACATGGAAAAGTGCAATATTATGCTCCAAATCGACCAATATTTGGTACAAAGTGAGAGTGACAGTGATAGGGTGATATGTGTGTTGTTATCGTTAGTTTTTGTAAGGAGGCCTTCAGAAAAAGAAAAAAAAAAAACACACACACAAACTACCTTTTTATTTTTCCAAAGGAAGATGGCCTTTGGAAGGGAGCAACCTCATGACTGTTTGAACAAGCCAACTGGCAGGGACTTCAATCTGCTGTCTCACAAAGGGACTGGGTAACCATGTCCACAGCACTTGATAATGATTCTGTGCGTGAATACTTTCATGAACGTCCACTTTTCAGTTTTTACTCAAGTTGAAGCTCCAACCGATTTGGCGTTAAAGGACAAAAACTAGCAAAACTACAAGCAACGAGGAGAATTGAGAGAACCTCACTCACCTTTCTTATCCTTCTTACTCCACTCGTAACAGCAAAAAACAACAAACGTAAAAATAAAATAAAAAAAGAGGGGTGGGGAGGGAGAAGGAGGAGAAGCAGATACAAATATCACAAGCACAAATGATTTTTCAGATTAAAATACCAATCTCTTTGATACATACACTGCTTCACCCAGATACACCACATTGTTTCTTTGTTTATTGATTCTCCCAAGCAAAACTTTTTGCACCGCACAAACAATAATCATGGTAATCGATTACCACACCCAGGAGCATCCTGAACATACATCTGTAAAGATAGGTTTAAAAATGCATGTTGGAGTTAGTGGTGTTGTTGTTTTGAAAGATTATGGCTTACAATTTGCATGAAATGCCTACGACACTCATTGTAGCACATAAAAATCCTCTTTTCAGCAAGACTTTTTTTTTTCTTTTATTTTCTTCTGAGTCCTCTCCCACATCCCACCCCTCTCTCAGTTGGCCATGATCATTTTTACCCAAAGCGTGTGAAGCAAAAAGCGGGGTTAAGAAATTGGTTCACTTTGTCTGTCTGTCTGTCTGTCTGGTCAACAAATGTCAGTTTGTGATGGAGGAACAACCTGATATCAATTGAATGTTATATTTTGAACACAAATCAGAACATGAACCTGTAGTTTAGCAG
The DNA here is from genome assembly GCF_056783735.1 of Eptatretus burgeri. Classification (NCBI taxonomy): domain Eukaryota; kingdom Metazoa; phylum Chordata; class Myxini; order Myxiniformes; family Myxinidae; genus Eptatretus; species Eptatretus burgeri. The sequence goes on from NC_140970.1 coordinate 103,953,512, forward strand.
TACTTTGGCTCTGAATGTGTCCCGATCTCGAATGCACAGGGCAGCGAGATAATTTTTCTACTCTGTCCGCCTGTCTGGCAGTCAAACAAAATTTAAAATCATTCCAAGCAGGAAGCTTACTGTTTTTAGAGACGTCATAAAGGACACAAACAACAGGCACGAAGAATGAATGTAATGCGTTAAATGAGGTGGTGTAAAAGATGCTGAATCAACCGCGGTAAACTTCCAATTTTTTTTTTTTTTAATGTTTTTTTAACAACCTTGAAAAGATTTTATTTCAATTGAACTATATTGTTGCAGTTGTGGAAATGGACCCCCAGGGAGGACATCCATGAACATGTAGGCATTCCCCAGGCAGTTATTTCTTTAATTATGTTCAGATAGATCCTTGCCCTTCTCTTGGGGATCGGGGGGAATGCATTGAGAGATGGTCCATTTCATCCCCAGTGCAATGTTTCCCCCTCTCTACCTTCTCGATCCATTAATCGGCTTCAATCCTCCGTCAATCCTTTTAATGCATCGGTCCATCGTTCATTCCTTCAATTCATTGATCCATCCATCCATCGTAAAATCTTTCAATCCACTACTATACCAATCTCTCAACCATTTTGCTTCCAAATTGCTATTAGCCATGACTCCCCAACACCCTTCACCCTCCAAACTACATACCCCCCCCCCTTCACTGGAAACTTCCCTCTACTCGTTTAAACATCATTCTAGAATACCTAATCCTTTATTTCCCGTGCTCACCTCAGAAACCTTCCTTCTCCATTCATCAATTCCTCCTCGTTATCTCCCCGACAATTTTCACCCCTTGAGCCTCGTACCGTTTAGTGAATCATATGAGAACCCTACTCGGTTTGGTGGTTTCAATCGGCATCCGTGGTTGACTCACAATCTGCTGGACCGTGGAGTTATCCGTGGTGGGTGGCCTTAGGTCCAGACGTCAGGGAGCAGGTCCAAGAGACCACCGTGATAGCCCCTGACCCCGGTTCCGTCACAATACACTTGAACACTGGAGAACACAAAGCGCCTTTTTGGCGCTTTCAAGAACCTTCCATTTAGCAGTACCTGGACAAGACGTTATGGCATTTTACATCGCCTCGACCAAACAAATTTGCTGCTCGCAGACCTCACCCATGTCCTTTTTTTTTCTCAAGACTGTGTGGGATAAGGTGTTCTCTGAACTCTCGTTTATTTTTAAATGTTTAAAAAAAATGATGATAATAATTTGCAATACTTCATGGTCATGTTACAAATTTTATATTTAAAAATTAACCATTCTGTACTTTGATACAAGGGGTCAAAAAATTCCCACCAAGTGAGACCAACTTCGTGATGAGAACAAAAAGCACAAATTTCATGCAGTTTGCAGTGGGACCAGGTGTGGTGTGATGTCATTCAAATAAAGCACAACTATGGAAATGCAATGCATTTACTCACTGATAGAATAGAGATGAGGACATGCAAGCCAGAGAGATTCAATGAGCACAAAAGACAGTCAGTACACGATGGCAAACAAGAAATGAACCGAGAAGACAGATATGGTTGGGAGGGGGGTGGGGGGAGTAGATGTCGGAAACAGACACGTGAACGGTTCTGTCCAACCGTGCTGATAATCGCTGTTCCGCTGCATCAAATTACTAGATGATAATATCAATAAACAAAAGACAGAAGTCGAACACAATACAGTATTAGCGTCACAGCATTGTTTCCACTTTAACATATGCAAGGCAGAGGCCGCACACAAGTAGATGTACTGCTTGGCGCTGGCCCCAATAATAGGCAAGGAAATATCAGTCGAATCACAAGATCAAATCTGAACAGATCCTCGCTTGCTCATCATGTACCACCTCTCAAAAAAGTATGCTCTAGGTAACATCGGAGCAATGGTGTCATCAACAGGTCTCCAACCTGAACAATATCATCAAATTTTTAATTTCAAAACCAAGCAAATGTCTTTGGGGCAATAAAAATTAAATGAATAAACCACACCACTCATGTAACACACCTCTACAATTGGCTGTTTCCTTGCAGTAGGAAGTCACTGACTGTTACGTCTGAACGAAGCAGAACCAGAAGTATCAATATTGAAGACATGGAGCTTTAACCAGCATAGGCTCCAAATCGGACGGCTTTCAGTACGAAGCACAGCGAAGTCGATTTATCTGGTCACCGTACTCAAACAATTCAGTTTATGACATAGGACACGATGTGTGTGGGAAATAATGGCAAGAACGCACAAATACACATTACAACGCGAGTAATTACAAATTCTCGTCTCAGGTGTTCCGAACACCTGTTATCATCAATTTGTGCAGCATTCAATCTTTCAATGTCGACAGAAATTCCACAATAAGCAACAAAACGTATTTGGCAAAAGTACTTTTGATGACATGCCCTATAAAGCTAAAAAAAAAAAACCAGGTGGTCAGACAATGCATCGACATATTGTGCTAAACGTTAAGAAAAACAGCAGAGAGAACCTACCATCACACGTTTAGGTACTTGAGTAGGTACGGCATCAATGTCCAAACTATGTTGAACATGGTGAGCAGTCAGAGAGCCAGCAGTGGAGCACATAACCTTGTCTCTCACTTCTTTATGAGAGAATACCCCTCCTTTCATCTTGGTCTTCTTGAATCGGTTCCTTCTCGATTTTAGACAGACTACAACGAAATCATGTCATTCATAATGCGATCTCCATGCTCCGACAGCCAGTAGCCGAACGTAGCCGCCAGGGCGCCTATGAGCAACGATGTGTAAACCATGTCTCCCTTGGCTGCCAGCGTAGCGAGTGCACACAGCATCACCCCGATGAACATTTGCTTCAGCACCATTAGTTCATCAGTTGAGATCTCGTCCATCAGGCCCTGTTCGCCTGCACAGCACCACACCACACGATCTTGTGGCCGTCGCTCACCCGACCGCATTCGGGAGAGTTTCATCATGCCCTGTCTGTTTCTGTAAAATTAAACCTAAACTCATCCTCTATGCTTACATTTCTGAACTCAGGGGTGCGGTAGGTGTTGGAGGGGGGGGGGATTTGTACAGAGATAACTGCTGGATGGCAAAAATGCCCATGCATTCAACATGCCTTTATATCTCAACCCCATTGGCACTTGTTACTCGAAGGGCAGCTAAATTCTTGGCAACAAACAACGGTTAAGAATTAATTCCAGCTAGCAGAGAAGATAATTGTGAGCCTTCTCTTATCACTGTGATATATATATATATACATATATATATATATATATACATATATATATATACATATATATATATACATATATATATATATATATATATATATATATATATATATATATATATATATATATATATATACATACACACACACACGAGGTCCATCGAAAAAGTAACGGGACTGAGCCTGATGCGTGCTCCACATACACAAATGGAATGAACGGGTTGCGTCACAGTCTTTCGCAACATTCCAGCAATATATATATATATATATATATATATATATATATATATATATATATATATATATATATATATATGCATATACATGATTGGTGATGGTTGACTGCGCTCATTGTGTGATATTTTATACAGGTCGTGCTTTACACGTTGTCTAGTCTGAGTCGTCGCTGAATCTGAAGTTTCTTGCCAAGCTTGGCAAAACACCTTCTGAATCCTTCGCTATGCCACAGCAAGTCTACAGGGAAGAAACAATGTCACGAACACGTGCATTTGAATGGCACAAGAGGTTCAAAGAGGGAAGGGAGGAGGTTGAAGACGATCCACGGTCTGGAAGACCTTCAACGAGCAGAACGGCGGACAACATCGAGCGTGTGAAGCAGATGGTGCGCGCAGATCGTCGACTCACGGTGCGGATGATTGCTGAGGAACTTTCCATCAACAAGGACACTGTCTGGAGCATCATCACTGAAAATCTCGAAATGTGCAAGGTGTGCACAAAGATGGTCCCCAAGCTGTTGTCCGAGGACCAGAAACAGCAAAGAGTCACCGTCTATCAAGACATTATCGAGCGCCTCGAGGACGATCCAGACCTGCTCGGGAGAGTCAATACTAACAATGAATCGTGGATATTCGAATAGGATCCCGAGACCAAACGGCAGAGTCGTCAGTGGAAAAGTCGGGCATCACCAAGACCAAAGAAAACAAGGATGTCGAAGTCGAAGGTCAAGGTGATGCTCATTGCATTTTTTGACATCAAGGGCATCGTCCACTTCGAGTTTCTACCACAGGGTCAAACAGTGAATCAATACGTGTACAAGGAGATCCTCCGGCACCTCATGAGATCAGCCCGGGACAAGAGGAGGGATCTGTGGGAGAACAACGTCCGGGTGCTCCACCATGACAACGCCCCTGCTCACAGTGCCCTGAGCATCCGACAGTTTCTGGCAGAAAGGAACATGCCATCTCTGGAGCAACCCCCGTATTCGCTAGACTTGGCCCCTTGTGATTTTTTCCTGTTCCCAAAGCTCAAGGGGGTGATCAAAGGGACCCGATTTCCTGATGTGGAGGCCATCAAAAGGGCCGTGACGACGGAGCTCCGGAGGATTCCAGAAGAAGTCTTCTGGGGGTGCATCGAAGCGTGGAAGAAGAGGATGTATGAGACTGGAGGGAAACTATTTTGAAGGGGACAAGCTGTGATTTCAATATATTTTTTGGAATAAAATTTCTGTGAAGTCAGTCCCGTTACTTTTTAGACCGACCTCGTACATAAAAATAATAATAACCAATGCCATTTTCTTCCATAATCCACCTTAATGTTGCCCGTGCTCGATTTCCTAATCCAGCAATCTGCAGTGCAGCTACTCAAACAATATATTCCCACATACCACATAGGATAACATGTGCTGCGTTGGGAAGCTTTAAAACCAAAATACTGCCCAAAATTATACTTGCATAAGTAACCCCATATACATAACCTCGCATTCCATTTTCTCAAATAAATTTCCAAATGACTTGGTGCAAGTTAAAAGGTAAAACTCCTTACAGTCAAAAAAAGACTGGATTGAAGAAGCAGGAATGGGGTCAAGGTAAAAATTGTTCATTTTTTGTAAGAAGCATGGAACCTTTGGTATAAACTGGAAAAAAAAAATATATGCTGAAACGTTTCAGATTGGTACCCCTCCCATAAAATGTCGTCTACCTTGGTAACCAGCGGTATGTTGCCTCATAACCATGCTTTTCACAGTAACAGCCATTTCAAGCCAATTAGAAATGGCAAGGAGTACATACATATACAGACAGACTAAACCAACCTTTGGGACTTTAAAATGGCATGGTTGCGGTACCTCATGACAACACCGATGTTTATGAACAACGGAGAAGTCACTTTGCCGAGCAACCAAGATTTTGAAACTCCTGCACTGGTTATGGACAGATAACCCACCCGACTACCAATTATATCACTTGGAGATGTCCAGTTATATGGTACTCCATATGCATTACAGAAGTACATAGCAAAGGAACATGGTGGAAGCATCTGTCAGAAATGCAAAAAGGATTGGCCAAGAACAGTTCAATGTTTTTTGGTGTTTGTTTTTTTTTAAACCAAGAGGCTGGAAACTCACACAACTGCTTCTTCTCACACAGCGGACAAAAACAAGCTACTCTTGTTTGTCACAACAGGTCAGGTCAGGTGAGGTTGCTGCGCCACAGCCAGAGCAGCTGCATCCACTTTCCACCGGAACTCCAGGGGCCTCCGTCTGGCCATCCCCCAGGCAGATGCCTGGTCCATCCCCATCTCCTTGAGATGCTTATCAGTTATCAACCTACTGCAAACACGAGACACGTGTCCGGCCCCTTGGCCTCCTCAATTCACGAGGTTCCCTCGATGAGAAAATCTGGTGAGCAGCATCAGCGTCAGGAAAACAAGCAACATGTCCATAGAGCCGTAGCTGATGCTCACGGACCATGCAGGTAACAAATCTCATTTGAGCCTCTCTCAGCAACCGCTCGTTGGACACAGTCTGACCAGCGATAGCCAAGGATTCTCCGAAGAGACCTGGTACCAAAGGAATTAAGTCTCCGTCTCAGATCCCTGGTCAGAGTCCAAGTCTCATATCCATAGAGCAAGGCTGGAAGTACCATGACCTGAAGACTCGGACTTTCGCCCTCCTGCACAGATACCGACAGGGCCACACCCCATGATCCAGTGAATAAGTTCCTCCCCAAACAAAACCAAGACGTCTATTGACCTCTGGCTCACAGCCAACAAAGGTATGAATATCACTGCTAAGGTAAGTGAATCCCCCGTGACCGCAACATCCTCGCCACAAACAGGTACAGACAGGATAGCTGCATCCAAGATGTCACTGAAAGCCTGGATCTTAGTTTTGACCGAGGAAACCTGTAATCCCAGTGGTTCCGACTCCTCAATCAGCACCTTGAGGGCCCCCAAAAGGATATCCAGAGTCTCCGCAAATATGAGTGAGAATGTCAAGATCTCTGACCTTTATTTCGCAGAAGATGCAAACGATGCACCGCAACTTGATCTCTCTGACATCCTCCCCCAGAATCCAGTCCGTACAAGCACTAAAAAGTGTGGGGGCCAGTATACACCCCTGACGAACTCCAGTAACAACTGGAAATAAGTCAGAGATGGTACCACCACATCTCACAGCATCCTCAGTACCAGAGTAGAGTTCAGACATCAGATTGATTAGTTTTGGTGGCACCCCACGAAGACCAAGAATCCTCCAGAGGGCGTCTCGATTCACTGAATCAAATGCTTTGCAGAGATCAACATCGGCTCCATCAGCCCATGCTGAAACTCTCGTCTGCGTTCGGTGAGGACCCAAAGGGCAAGGATACGGTCAATCGTTGACCTTTTTGGTGTAAATCCTGACTGCTCTGGACACTGGTGCTCAAGCAGATGGTGGCGAACCCTGTGGAGAATTATCCGAGCAAAGACTTTGCTCAACACTGAGTGCAGCGTCACCCCTTAGTAGTTGTTGCAGTACTGACGATCACCCTTCCCTTTCCAGAAAGGGAAAACAAGGCCCCTCTTCCAGTCAGTTGGGATGATGCCTGTGTTCCAGGCAGAGCACAGAACCGCATGCAATGACATGAGTACAGAATTTCCAACAGCCTTGAGAAGTTCTGCATGGATGCCACAAATCCCAGGAGCTTTATCCAATTTCAATTGGTTCACCGCAGCCTGTGTTTCCACAAACAAAGGTGGATCACAGTTGATTGGAGGGTCAGCAACAGGGATAGTGACACCCCTGACATCCAACTCAACTGCTGGTGGATCAGGCTGGTAGAGCTGCTCAAATTAACCAGCCTAGCAGAACTTCACTTCGGACTCCTCTGTCAAGAGCCCACCACCCTCTGCTCGAACTGCTGAACACCGAGGGATGGGCTTGGATGAACGTAATGCGCGAATTCCCCTGTAAGTAGGACGAAAATCACTTGAACACAGGTGATGCTCTACCCAATCACCGATTCCTCGCACATAGGCCTCCTTGTCCACCCTCAGCACCCATACAGTTCCATGCCTCAACTCCCTGAACAGCTCAGATCTGCCATTAAGCCTGGCCCTGTGACTGGTCAATGGTGTCCAGTGTCTCTCGAAACAAAATTCTTCTTCGTCCTTTGGTGAGATCAAAGACATCCACCGGTAACAACAAGGACGGTGGTTTTGAAGGCACTCCCCCAACTCTTCAGGATTCCCAAAATCACCTCGACCCCCCAAATCCCCACTCAGCCTGTTCGCAACCTCCTCAGCTACCCTCTCATCCTTGAAGTTGCCAACATCCAGCCAAGGCTGGGTTTGCGCCATTCTCCTGGATTTAAGCTGCAACTTCAGAGTTACTACAACAAGCCGGTGGTCAGTATTGGGGAACTCAGCACTCCGGTAGACCTTGCAGTTCTGGATCATCCTCCAGCAACCATCAACGAGCACACGGTCAATCTCCTTTGCCACAACACCAGCATTAGAATACCAAGTCCAGTGATGAGCCTGTGGGTGCTGAAACCATGAACCAGCCACCCTAAGTCCATGACTTCTTGCAAAGTCATGGAACTTTTTGCTAATAGGGTTCACAGTTCCAGACCCATGGGGACCAACACACGTCTCATAACCATCCGCTATCAGTTCCAGTCAATGCATTGAAATTCCCCAAGACTCGAAGAGTATCTCGCCTGAGGCACTGATCAACCAGAGACTCGAGTGTGGCATAGAATGCGTCCTTCATGGTGAGATCACTCGCCTCAGTCGGAACATATCGAGACCAGAGAAACAACACCCAAGGCGTGACAAATCCTTAATCTCATAATACCCTCGTTGATCGGTGTTACCTCAATTATCATTGGAGTCAACTTATTGGACACAGCTACAGCAAGTCCTTGGGCATGGTAACCCTCAGAGTGACCAGACTAATAGTAGGTGTAACCACGCGCCGTGATTTTGCCTCTATCCGGTCTCCGAACCTCGGAGAGTGCTGCAATACCGATGTTTAAATGCTTGACCTCACATGATAGAGACAGGTGATCATCTTAAGGATAGGACATTCCAGGCACCCACCCGAAGGGACCGCCTCAGGTTAACCTAAGGAGACCGCAGTCTGGTGGACGACATCTCAGCACTACCCCGACACATACGACTGCAATCTGACCCAAGAAGGTTATCCCGTGGCTTTCCTCCTATCAAAGAGTGTGGGTCCCGAAGGCTTTGCCCTCATCCCGTCATCTAGTGAGCTTCCCTACGGAGGGCAGCAGCACAGGAGGGACTCCCACGGAGTGGGTTTTCAGATTTCGTTGCGTTTTTGTGTTTTGCGGAGTGAAGGGTTTTACTGTGGTCTGGAGTGCAAATCCTGCCACCAACCTCCTTGAAAAAAAAACAGTAACCAAACTGCAGGAGGACGTCCGCAGACACAGTTGGGCCCTAGATATGGATGGCCGTTGGCTCACAAGGAGCTCCTCCACCCTTTGGCACACCAACTGACAAGAACCGCACAGCTGAACAACAAAAAAAAATGTCCTCACTGAAGAATAATTTATCCCTCTTTGCCTTCCCGACTTTACATTGCATGCCAATCAAGGGACGTAAATTTAGAGGAATTATTTAGGCATGAAAACCACAAATGCTCGACCGCACTCTCTGTCAGAGGAAAAGTGCAGATTGGCAGGAGTCTGATCTACATTAGTGTCTCAAAAATGAAGTTGCATTTACAACAAAAAAGCACCACCTTCGGTGACGAAGAAAAAAAAAAAAACAATGTTTATCCTCTTGGAAATGGCAACCATTTTGATGGTTTTCTCATTGGTTACCGCAGTCATTTCGATTCCACATATAATCAGATACATGTCCACCAAATTGCATGTTCCTGTCATCATGAGAACAAAACCCATAAAGATTGCAACTTGGCTCATCGTGGTACATTTGGTGGCCGCCATCTTGGAGGTGGCCATCTCATTGGTCGTTACCCTGGGTACCAATGATTGTGAATTCTACATCTAATAAAGTACATTTCCAACAAATTTCATGCTTCCATCATGATTTGAACGAGTAAGGTAAATGTGGCCGGTTAACCGCTGTACTAGGAGTGCAGTCATCAACGATTGCATAATTTGATGAAACCATGGCTACAGTATAGCAACAATAAAAGCATGCAGTTCAACATGTGACATGTGTGCTGGCTCAAACCTGATGGTTTGGATTTGACACACAGATCGCTTTTGTCATGAAATCCGTACATGCACTCGCAGAAGAACCCTCCGTGCGTGTTGACACAGGCTTCGTTCTCTCGTTTGCAGGGAGCATTGATGCATTCATCCACATCTGAGGAGTCAAGCAAAGCGATCATGGGAATGTGTCATGACGGAGGATGATTTAAAAACTTGAAGAATCAAACAAAGTTAAACGAGGCAACATTTATTATTCAAATAGGTTATAAATCATATTTATGGATACATTAATGATGTGTTCGCTGCCACCATAATGCCCGTATGACTACCATATGACCATATGACCGCATCTCCAAATATCACGTCTTCGTGCTGCTCAGTCTTGTGCGAGTTCTTTGCATTCACTCCTGGACGTTAACAAGCCACTGTTTTCTTTGCAATACCAGGACTTTGTCAATCTCAGTACCGGTGGATAATTCGAATGATAGGTTTTATTATATGAAAATTGACGAGGGAATCCTAGAGGCTGTGGGACACAAAGTAAACTGATGCTCGGGTTGTTCGCTTCAAGCAAGAGAGACACGCCAACCATTCCAATCACAGGTCAGGGGTATAAAGAAGGCTGTTGTAATACAAGACAGACCCTGAAGCCAAATACATACCCAAAGACCTTACTTATCAAGAACTACTGTGGCAGCAACATGAAAATCCAACAAAACCTGTGATCAGTAACAATTTGGTTTCTGTGTGCTACCTCACAACCAGACTTGGTGGCTCAATGGTTAAGAGCGTCTGCTCTGAGTCAGGGACATCCCGAGTCATACCAAAGACTTAGAAACTGTATGTGCAGTTTCCTTGCTTGATGGTCAGCATTTAAAATGATAGAGGTCGGTCAAACAACCATCGGATGACTATACCAGTACAGGCTTTTAAGTGCCTTATGGTCTCCTCCTGCGTTGAACTTCCTCGTAAGACCCACCCACATTTCTCACCTGTGAATGGAGGGAATAGCCCATCAGCTCTCACCTAACAAACTAAACCTAGGTGGCTAGGATTAGATAAATAAATTAACACTTCCCATACTCCTCCAGCCGAAACTGCTGCGTAAAGCAACCAAGAAGGCCTACACAAGGTAAGCGCTATGCCATATAAAACCCAACCCAGAGTTCCTCCACAGCTATAAAGACGTTCACAAATAGTACACACATGAGAATCCCAATGCTAAACACCCACCCAGCTGCCGGACCGGTATATATATATACTAGCGATACCCGTGCACATGCACGGGATAGCAGTACAACATAGCTGGTAGCAGACGACAGACCGTACACAGGGAATGACAAAAATACACATTGTGCAAAATGCAAGTGGTACTATGGAACGCCAAGACTTCCCAAACATTGTTGGCATGTCCGCTAAGTGCCACAGCAATTTCATAGGGATCGTGTGATGGCGAGCCGAGTTTTTAGTGTGCAAGCTTGGTATTATAATAGAGATGGATATGATTTGGTTGGAAGCGCCTTCTTCTTTAAAAATTGTGAAATCCCAACCGCCCCAAAGTAAAAACTCAATCGACTCTGCCAATTTGAGAAAACAAAGCGAGAGCAGACCCGGTCGCAAGGCAACGTTTCGCCAGCTTCACAGCCGGCTCCATCAGGAACAATAGACCAATGTTTGGGTTAATTAAAACACCCTTTTTGAAGATAATTAACGGCCATATTTAATTGTATCCTGTATCATGTCATCATCCTTGGTCAGCCCCGACTCAGGCTTCTGCGAACTTGCTGGGGTCTTAATTTGCCACTTTGTTCGGCCTGCTCAACAATGCCTTGATTTGGAACAGGCCGCAAGGGTTTCTTAAAAACAAAGCTCCCAAATTTCATTTTTCACTTTCCTCACTCGTATCATTGAATGTCTGATCATCATACCTACGTATCAATGGATACATTGCAATGCCTATAAATGCCCGGAGATGCCAGTGTTCATGCAAATATGATAACCTTGAGCATCGATCTCTTCACACGAGTCAAATTTCAAAATTTTAACTTCATTATTGACCTCAGCAGCAGTTCCGACTTACTAAAAGTGTTCATGTATCCAATTCGGACATTGTTTGACACTCCGGTCGTCTCCGGATGATGTTTGTTATAACCCATCAGAAATTGCTTGCCAAGCCAGCACAGTCATCTAATAAATAAATGGCAGTGTGTGTGTGTGTGTGTGTGTGTGTGTGTGTGTGTGTGTGTGTGTGTGTGTGTGTGTGTGTGTGTGTGTGTGTGTGTGTGTGTGTGTGACCAACAACACCATAACTACTGGGCCAAATGCCACCAAACTTGGCACATGGACCAAGACCCACTTTGTGGTGACCATGGGCTACTTGGTTTCATCTGCAGTCACGGGGGTTCGGGAGGCTAGGTCCATGAAAATTCTCCATGTAAATGTGTTTGGTGTAGTAACACCTGGTGGTGGTGGCAGAGGGTACAAGTTAGCTGTGGAGATAACTTGCATTTTTGCACTGTACACGTCCCCAGAGAGTGGGAAGCCCACTCTCTGGGGACGTGTGCAGTAAAGCCAACCACCACTAATTATGCAGGAAAGGGAAGGCATGGGTGCGAGTCCAGAGGGAGAGAGGGAGGGGAAGAAGTGGGGTGCGAGTCCGGAGGGAGGGAGGGGAATTGGTGTGGTGCGAGTCCGGAGGCAGGGAGGGAGGGGAAGAGGTGGAGTGTGAGTCTGGAGGGAGGAAGGGGAAGAAGTGGGGTGCGAATCTTGCGGGAGGGAGGGGAAGAGGTGGGGTGCGAGTCCGTAGGGAGGGAGGGAAAAGAGTGGTGTGCGAGTCTGGAGGGAGGGAGGGGAAGAGGTGGGCAGTCAGGAATCAGGACAGTCCACCTGGACATACCTCATAGTTTTGATAGTTTGGAGAGTAAGACAGGATGCCAGATTGTCTGCCCATGGCATCCAAGGCCAACTCCACATGTGGCTTACTGACTTCTTCTGCTCTTGTAGTCAAAATGTGGCTCTCAAAGGAATCCTTCAATCTCCTAAGGCAGTGTTTTGGGCCCAGTCCTTTTCTTGATCTTCATCAATGATATCTGACTCTCCAGATAATCTTCTTTATCTATTCCCTGATGACTCCACCCTCTGCCGTGACATCCCTCATCCTCCAGCAGGCAGGTTGTCTCCTCTTCCTTCTCTTCACACTTTGACAAAATTACAAGCTGGTTAAACACTTGGAACAAGTCTTTCAATCCTGACAAATCTCACACTCTCACAATCTCTCACGGAAAGGACCGTCTGGTAACCCAATCCCCTCATCTACTTTCTCAATAATTCTCGTGTGGAAGTTCAGTCATTCAAACTACTGGGTCTCACTCTCAGCCATGATCTTTCTTGGACAAACCACATTTCAAAGTTGGCCTCAAACACCAGCCACCAACTGGGCATCCTCTGTCGTACAAAGTCCTTCTTTGGCACAGCTGAACTCCGATCCACCTACAAGGCGTTCGTTCGTCTGATGGAGTACTGCTCTCCCCTCTGGGCTGGCTCCCCTGCCTCGCATCTTGCTCAGTTCGACGCTGTGGAATCCAAGGCCTTCAACATCATTGAAATCTCCCATGCTGAAGCTGAGTCTATGGGCTTATCATTTTGCCATCGCAGACAGGTCGGTGGTCTCTCTGTCTTCTTCCACCTCCTCTCTGGTCTTGCACCCTTTGCTCTTTCTGTGCTTCGTTACATCCCCCCCTCCCCCAACCCTAGGTGTCTGCTGGGTGCACATCATATACAATCAACCCCCTTATGGTGAAACTACCTAAATCTAGGATCACCGCTCAATTCCCCTCATTTGTTTGTCTTTTTTTTACCATCTGTGGAACCAACTTCCACATTCTCTTCAATCTCATTCTTTCGTCTCGGTTTTCAAGACAGCTGTTCACCGCCATCTCAGATAATCCCCAATCCAAAACCATGATGCTTTCCACTCCCACTAACCCACTCCTCCCAAGCCCCTCTCCCTCCAATTTTCCAGTTTTTTCCCTCTTGTGAGTTTTCTTCTGTATCCATCATGTCCTTTCCTGCCTCCCCCCCCAACCATATCCATTGTTTGTCAAAATATTGGAGTTCAACTCTGCTGTTGGTGTCTCCCCCTTCTCAGTGCTGTTCCTTTTGGTTTGTTGTGTCCTGATCCGTTCAGTGTTCTACCTCTTCCACGAGCCTCGACTATGCATACAAAAAAAAAAAAACAACAACAAGACAATTCTCCAGCTGAGCTACCGTGCATGCCAAATCAACCATTGTAACACATAATACTGTACCCTCCAAACTGCCAAGTATGTGCAGCCCTCCCATACAGCTCAAGTTTTCATCAAACACTCACCCACACACTTGTCTTCCTCCAAGTAGTATCCTCGTTTACACCTCGCACATTTATCATTTCCCGGAGCAGTGCAACCAACGCATGACTCATCGCAATCTGCATTAAAAAAAAGAAAATACAAGCACGTGCAAGTGGATTCAACGTGGTGAGACTGAAACAAAAATACGTGCAACTGGTCGACAAAAATAAATAAATAACTAATGATCATATTTTCAGCTGTCAAGTAATCACCAGTTTGCTTTACCGCACAAAATGCAACAAAAGAGGCTGGCGTATACATATTGCGCATCACAAAAATAAAAAATAAAAAAAACTTTCCATCATTATGCAAACCAAACAATTCATTCATTCATTCATTATGCATCATTGGCTGTCAATTCAACTATCAAGTCCATCATTTTGTCCACTTGAATGAATGCGCAGGTGACTGAAGATTAAACCGGCAACTGCAGATACAACAACCGATGCTTCTCCTTACTCTGCTGTTTCTGCTCTCTTCGAGTCGTCGTCTAATTGGTTTGCAACCCTGGATTCGTGCATATGCTCTGACGACGACCAACTCGGAGGCAGTGAGAGAAGGGTTCTATGAGGACCTACATGGAGTCATCTGAAAGAGCCCAAAAGCTGATCACTGGAGGTTTCGATAATGGGCGAGGAAAAAGAAGCATGGAAGCACACCATTGGACCCCCCCCCCCCCAGTGTAGGCAAGATGTATTTTTCAGTGCCAGTGTGATGCGAGGTATGTGGGCCGCACATCTTTGAGATTGAGGGATCGTAATGAGCAACACGTCCCTTTGTTCGGATGACTGACGCTCGTCTTGCCCCAGAGAGAACCGACTCGGGCCTGTAAGAATGCACACAGTACGACAACTATTCCCTGTGCCTTTGCAATTGGTTCCCATTGACTGAATAATCCTCAGGGTGCAGAGCAATATTGTATTAACTGGTTTAAAATCCTGAGTAGAGGACGCTGTTTGGCTCACCTTCGTGCAATGGAGGCCACATTCATCAGGTCAACCAATCCCATTCTTTGTAGACAGAAATAATTTGTCCAAACTTTACATTTATTTGAACTGTGACGGCTTGACTATGTGACAACTATACCGCAGTCAACTTTGAGTCATCATGAAAACCACCTCCCCTCTCCCCCATCTCCCCCCCAGCTTGCCCTCAGCAAATTAGCATTATGCTTCTGCCGGTGCTTTGGTGATTCACTTCCGCCTACTCATTATTCATGATGCTCTATGGTTCCACCAATCGGGTAATCCCGTCCTTTCTCTTTCTCTCAACCAATCAACGTTGAGGACATTACATTGTAACTTTATAAACGAGAGTTTGGTGCTTCTTATTCATCAGCTTGCAGTTTTATCCTGAGGAGTGCAAGTCGAAAAGCTTTGATAATGTCTATTTTAATGAAACGCATATTTCATTTTTGTTGACCAATTTATCCAATACAACTCAAATAAAATAAAGATTGTAAAAGTCAGGAGAAAAAAAAAATTCTAGGTTTTACCACCGTTTTACCCAGTGTCCATTACATCACCCTATTTAAACGCCTGGTGTTGGCTTAATGGTTAGGGTGGCAGGCTTTGGATCCGAGGGTCCCCGAGTTCAAATCCCGCTCAGCTGTTGAATTAATACCGGTGGGGTTAACTCGGCCTGTCATCCTTCCGAGGTCGGCAAAATGAGTGCCAGCATGCTGGTGTACTGTGTCGGAGTGACAACCCGTCCAGGATTGTGCCTACTAGCCAAGGAAACTGCTTAAGCAGCACCAACGCTCTCTGCACAGAGTATGGTCCCAATCTCCTCCTCCTCCTTAAGATCGTAGGGTCTCGAGTTCAAGCCACTGTCGGACTGTTGATTTAACACCAGGTAGGGTTGACTCAGCCCGGCTTCCTTCCGAGGTCAGAAAAATGAGTACCGGTGTGCTGGTAAACAGGGGCACTGCATCAACAGCACAACTGCACCCCTAGAAATGATGCAGCCAAGCAGCCACAGGCTGAATAAATAAACCCTGTCAAACAAGTTATGTTCGTGCTTTGTAGCTGCTGTTTGTGTCCTTTATAATGTCCATAAAAACATGAAGTTTCCTGTTTGGAATGATTTTCAATTGTGTTTGACTGTCAGAAAGGCAGACAGAATACAAAATATTATCTCACTCCTCTCTGGGCATGTGCGGTCTGGACAAATTCATAAACAAAAGTACTGCTAAACTACAGGTTTTAAATAAGTTGGTTCTCGATCATAAACTGACAAGACAGACAGATGGACGGACGGACATGAACCAATTACTTAACCCCGCTTTTCGCTTCGTGTGCGTGGAGCAATTCAAAATACAGGAAACCCTCCATATCCACGAGGGTTGGGTCCCTGGAGAACCTCACAAATGTAGAATTGGCGAATATGGATAATTTGGTTCAATGGGAGAGAGAGGGCTTGGTTTCCTAGTCAGACTGAACACGGGAGGATAAAATGGTGAATGTTCAAAAACAATTATTAAAATAAATATATTACAGAATACAGAACATGATGACGACGACGACGTAGGGGAAGTCATAACATATGATTTTTGCCCACTGCGGACGCGCTCGCACCCATAGCCAGCCGATCTAACACATTCAATCATTCGCTTAAACTTGTCACTTTCTTTCACTCATTTACAGCAGACTCACCTTTCTCACTCATCTTACAATTAGAGGGCATGATCAAGGGCAATTAATAAGCAAAAAAATAAAAGCATTGGTGGGAGGCGACGTGGGAGTTAGGATGATGGCGGCTCGTGATTCGTGGCTCGTGGCGGGGGGGGGGGGTTAAGGGAGATGGCGGCTCGCAAACTCGCAAATACTGCAGGTCGATGGGTTTGGAATTGGTGTACATTTACTAATTTGCGAATACTTGGAACTTGCAAATATCGAGGGCTTACTGTCCTTGCTCAAGGCTACCTGACAAGGTAAAACAACTTGGATTCATCAAAAACCCTTATATTGTCATCCCATTTATTATGAGATTGTCAGGCAGCAAAACATCGGTTTACTCTTATCTCGAGCGATGAGAGGAGCTGACTATTAGACAGACAACTGAATGGTACATAGCAAGCTCCAACTTCAGGTCAAACAGAGACAACGTAGATCTGTAATCACAAAAATCAAATAATTTGGATGGCACACCGGATCGAGAAACCAGAAGTTGGACAGAATCGAGAGACTACCCGAAGAAGGCCGAGTAGCTGCCTGGGAAAGATCCTGGTGTCAATGCTCAAGATGATATGAAGACAAGTGACAGTACGTATGGTTACCTGGGAGATTATGCGAGTGATTAACAGATTCACACAATATTCACCAGTACAAATGAACATATCCAGGTGTTTTTCTGGGTTGCAATACGTAAACTGGGTGTTCCGTCGGCCAGCATTAGTTGGTGGACGTTAAATATTCCACAGAGGGGTTATTGCGAAGAGTAGGCGAGCCATCACTGGCACCTTGGCCAAATTCTATGTGCCTGCCCCAACCCTAGTCAAACGTCAGGCTTGGCCAGCAGGTTCTTGAAAGACTTGGGCCAAGATTCCCCCATAACAATGTGGGCATAATTTTGGCTGTTCAAGAAGAAGAAAACTGTCAAATCACAGCCAAGATGTTTGTATTAGGGGGGGGGGCAGGTGGGGGAAAAAGGTTTGTTGGAGCCATAAAGGTGGAAAAAGTCATTTTAACAAAACGGAGGCCATTTCTGAAAGTAACGAGGAAATAGCGCGCACGCACACGCACACGCGCACGCACGCACGCACGCACGCACGCACGCACGCACGCACGCACGCACGCACGCACACACACACACACACACACACACACACACACACACACACACACTGCAGGATGAGGCCATTTGGCCCATCATGCCTGTGCCACGTAAACCCGTTTCCATCATCTATCCACACGCAAACTACCTTGACGTCCGACCAATATCCCCCATTCCCTTCTATTCCCATTGCATCCAGGTGCCTTTCTAATTCCCATTTAAACTTGTCTACCACCTCAACTGCCACTACCTTTCTAGGAAGAGGACACCAACACAGGCAACGGGAATCTGGGTTGTTAGAACCAATAGATTAAGCGAGAGGCGCTTATTGAAAGCCCCGGGGTCGATTAAGAGTTAATGGTTAGGGTAGATAGGAAGTGTACCCCTCCGCACCATACATCCCTTCGCTCTCGTTGTGAGCTGCTGGACCAACTTTGGGTTAGATCGCTGAAGTCTGAGGAGGCCATCCTGAGGCTTGGATTGGGCCTCGACACAGGACGTTAGCTCTCCCTCATTTCCCTCCGGGAAGGGAACGTAGGGGTTGGGAGTAGGCTAGGAAGACTATAGGTTAGCCGAACAAAGACGATAAAGGGGGTTAGGGGACGAATTATAGTGGGGAAGAGTAAAAATAAAAACAACAAAAAAAATAAGGTGGGGCTAAATTGGGTTTTGACAAATTAAGGGAGTGGGTATGGACAGAGACAGGCAAAGGCGATAGGTGGGGGGGGGAGACAGTAGGTTGGTCCGAGCCCGCCTTCTGAGTGGCCAGCACCACCGCACTCCCTCCACCAACCTCCACTGAAAGACAAGGTGCCGGCCCAATTTCATCTGCTGGCTGTGTTACTGCAAGGCCTGTGCCGGCCACTTCATCGACTGGCTGTTGCTGCGAGGCCTGTACCGGCCGGATCGTCTGCAGCTGTTTTACTTCAAGGCTTGTGCCGGCCCACTTCATTGGCCGGCTGTTTTACTGCAAGGCCTGTGCTGGTCAGCTTCACTGCCGGCTGCGTTTGCTACAGCAGCCCTGTTTTGCCATCACCTTTGCCATGCCATGCCTACTGCCCTCGTCATCTTTTGCCCCCGTTCTGTTTTGCATTTGCCCCCCCCAGGATTGTCGCGAAGCTGCAAGGACTGTCCTGTTGGCAGCTACAACACGGGCCTGCAGTGGCGGCCCGTGCGCCGGTTGACTTTTACCTTTTTCCTGCAGAGTCCATAGATCCTGGGCCATGGTTAGTGTAAATTTGTAAGGTGTTAAGATGTATTATATATGAGTGCGCCCCCGGAATGTGTGTCTCAGCACCGTCATGTTATTTAAGTCGTCCGTATGAGTGGGTTTGTTTATTTAGTTAGTTACTCAGCCCGTAGGTTATTTATTTTGGGGACACGAATAACATGTATGTCGCACTCAGGGATCCGAAGGTAAAACGTATTAGGGGAGAACCACACATGATGGCACAAGAGAATTTGACGACTCGGGACGAGTCTGTAAAAAGGGGAGGGGGTAGTGTTACGGTGGTAGAAATTTGCATTACACCATGAAGGGTCCTCAGGTGAGATATATCGGTAAGTTCATGTGTAGTTAGCCCAAACCCGTTGTATAGAGGGAATATATGTGATCCATTCAGGATGCGATTCTTCAGTTAGCCATTTTTCTTTCTCTATTGTTATTTTGGACCATTAAGCCGCCAACAACGCAAACAGCCACGACCTTTACCTTCACAACTCCATCCCGCAAACATCGCTTCACCGCCATTCCCAAACGACACCCACCAACCAGCAAACCACCACAGCAAACCCCCCACCACCTTCGCCTTTCTCCTTCCATAACCATCGACCACACCACCAGTCAACACCAAACGCCGTGCTGTCCAGGGCCCGTTCGGTAATTGATGCCGAACGCGTCGAGCCGCGGGTACGAATGCGTTCCTCTCAGAGAGAAATTCGGATCAAAGAGGCTTCACGCCCCCTTTTTCTCCGTCCAATGGGCGAGCGGTATGGCCCCGCCTCCAAGCGCGATGAACGTGGATTCTTTACGAGAGAGAATTTCGGATCAAAAGAGGCTCACGCCCCTTTTTGCCACGCCAATGGCTGAACAGAGGGTGGCGTGGCCCCGCCTCCAATCGCGTTTTGATCCTGAAATTTGCATATAGGCTCCTCCTCCGGCCTATAAAGACGCGAGCACAAGGCGACTCACGCGGCTGGTCGGGGCGAGTGAAGACGGCGGTCGGCATCGATGTCGCAGTGTGGGGGGTCGCTCGTCTCGTCGTTGGTGCAGTCTCGTCGCGGGATCCAAGCCAGCCAGCCATTCCCCTCTCCCGACCCTGAGCATCAGCAATTTCCCACCCCCCCCATCCGCACTGAGATAGTGCCGGGGGGGGCCCGTTCCTCCCCCACCCTAAACGTGGTGCCAACCAAACTGCTTGCGCGGAGCATGCCGGAGAGGGCTCGCCGACCACGCCAGGGGCACGGAGTCGGGGCGCAGCGGCGCGGACATTGCGGCTTGCCCGCCAATGTGTCACGAGGACGCAGGTAAGACCTTTTCGGTCTCGTGGACCTGGCCGCTCCTCCAGGTTCCACACACATTTGGTACACGGACCTGTCTGCCTCCTTGCCTGTGAGGGTGGCTTTTTTTCCTTTGTTTTTTGAATGAGTGATATGGCGCCGAGTCCCGACAAGTAGAACTGTTTAAGTGTTGTAAATAATTCCCTTTTATTCGGTCGTATTGCTGTTGCGTTCTATTTGTTGCATCTTGTCTTGACTGTGAATACGTGCTTGCCTGTGTATGTGTGTAAATAAAGTGCTTGCTTGTTGAATTGTTTCCTGCCTTGCTTGGTCTCCTTCCTTTTATTGAATCTCCATCTTGCATCACGTAAGGGATTGGTAGTGGGTGTAAGTTCCCGGTAACCAATCTGAACCGTCAAGGTCGACGATAATTCCGCTCGGTTATCCCTGTAGTACGGAACGAGCCGCTCAAGCGGTTCGTGTCCGGAGTCGACCTGTGGCGTGGTACAACTCCTCGGTACGCTACTCGCGCGAGTACTTAGGTAAATCGACCATTCGGCGATCGGACCCTATTTCGCGCGGGTAGAATGCGGACTGAGTTGTGGTGAGGTTAAACTCCCACCCGTGACTGGCTCCGGGCGGTAGCTCCCGGAGGGTCATGACTGAATTGTCCGTTCCGGTGGGCGAGGCGGCCGCTTTTGGCTACACGCGGTCGTTCGCACGCCGGACGGGCCAAAATTCGTAACAGTACGTACATAAAAACCGTCACGACAAAACTTGACTTGCATAAAGCCGATTTTACATTTAAGATTCGTTCAACGTTAGTCCTCCATCGGGGTGGCAGGATGGCCTGCACAGTCTTGAGGTACACATACTCATCTCGAAGCCGTTTCGCCTGGGTTCGAATCCCGACACGGAAATCTGTCATCCCGGTGTTTTCTAATTTCCAATTCCTGCCCTAACCAGCAGGGGGCATTGTACCAGCGGCACAGCTGGAACTTGCATCCTCTTAGCTGATGCAACACAACAAAACCGTTGGCAACAGTTTAGTCTTTGAAAGTGTTTGATAATCGCGTAATGTGCGGCGGTTCATGACAGTCGTCAACAAGTTTTTCAGGCGAATCAGCCATCGTAAAAGTTGACGACGATGAGTCAGCAACAGTGGTGTAGTGTTGGCCTCATCCATGGATGTAGGATTCGTCGGGGAGCGGCATTTGTGGCGTTCAAATGGGATCCTTTGCATATACTCATACAACAACCAGATAAATGGCGGGCTCGACATCCCAGGCCCGTAACGGACCGATGGTGGCGATTCCTCGAGTTTAAACAAGCATTGATATACAATGACAGAGCACCGTCGTTTAATACAAATATTATATGTTTTATGATGAAAGGATGGTCGATGGGGTGGGACAACGGGATAAAGGGATAAAATCCTTCAAAAGCAATGGCTTTTCTCAAATTTTGCTTCAGTCAGGTGTTGAACAACCCCAGCAACTGCTGAAATAGCTACCAAATATCAAGCTGTCGAGCAAGTTCCACCAGCAAGTTGTTGTACACCCCATGAGCTAGCCTTCTCTCCCCCCATCACCGCTGATTTCTCCTGGCACAACATCGGTGACGTACCAGCACAAGTGCCAAAGCAGCAGTGCGCAGAGCTTTCATCCTTCTCATCCTCTCCCTGCATTTCTTCTTAAATCGGCATTCTATTTTCCAACAATGGTATAACTGACAATCGTGTTGTGTGTGTGTGTGTGTGTGTGTGTGTGTGTGTGTGTGTGTGTGTGTGTGTGTGTGTGTGTGTGTGTGTGTGTGTCTCACAAAATTGGACAAGATTCGTCACCGACGGCCTGGATGCCAGGTGTCGGTGAATGTCCGTTAAGGCCACCCCCTCGAGCCGTCATGTTTTAAACAAAATATAAAATTTGGGGGTTGGATGGGGAGAAAGCATGTTAAGCTGACATAAATGGAAAAACCGTAACATGGAAAGTACCTGAGCAGGTGTAGGAGCCCACTGTATTGCTGCAAAACTGAGTCGTCTTGCACTTTCTCACCTCATCCACACACTCATCTACATCTGTGGGGTCAGAACATAGGCAAAGCACATATACGTTACATTTCCTAGCAAACAAGCAAGGATGGAGTGCATGGTGTATAATGTTCAAATGCAATTCAAACAAGAAAAAGAGCAATCAGAGACTGCATATACCCTCGCCAGGACTTGTTTTGTGTGGTGTATCTTGTGTGGTGTATCTTGTGTGGCGTTTGTGTACTGGTGTGTTACATCATTAATAAGAGACATAATTAGAACTGCCATTTTATAACTGCAGGCAGTGATGACCGGGTACCAAGATGTCCCGCTTCGATCAGACACCTGACCCTGACCCATGACGTTTTTTATTATTATTACTCGATTGATGGCCTAGAGGCGAGTGTGCGTACCTCTTGGCCATCCCGTCAGCCCAGTCATGACATTGCATCACAATAGAATATAAAACATTCAAACAGTATAACATACAATATAAAACCATCACTTTACACCGAGCGGAAACAACAAAGTACAATAGCTGTTCATCAAGTCCATGACCAATCCGAGAAAGAGAAACAAAAATAAAAATAAAAATTATTAACATACATACACAGGTTTCGTTAGTTTTGGTCACCATCTACCGATGCGAGTGAGGCCACGAGTGAGGCTCATCACCAATTGTTTGTCACAAATATGGCACGTGTTAGTCAAAGAGGAAAACACTGACCGATGCAGCCATGCTCTTCATCCTTTTCAAATCCCGGCTGGCATTCCTCGCATTCCCTCACCTCTGGACCAGAGCATGTTATGCATGAAGGGTGGCATCCTGGAAACATGGGAAAAACCCCAGAAAATAAAAAAATCTGAAGTACTTTAATATCATTTATGCATTGCAAACTGTAAGCTTTGTAAAGGCCGATTCACATAGACATCGGTTTGCACTAACCGACGAGTGTGAATCTCAGCCCAGATACAATTAAATAAATAAATAAATAAATGATACATTATGGAGCCTGTACTCAAAATTAGCTTCCATTGAAAAACATCTCGAGTACATTTCCTTCCAAAATCATCTTCTTCTCCAAACTGGTGGGTCTGAAGAAGATTTGGGAAGGAATTTGTGTGACCGCCATTTTGACACACTTCTGGTCATGTTATCGGCATGGCCTATGCAATTTAACATCAGGACCCTGTCCTAATGTTGCAACCCAAATCTGATAGCATTCTGACTGGTGGGGAGGGGGTCTGGAGAAGATTTTTGAAGGAATTCAAGCGATTTTCCCCAAAAATTTACAAAGTCGGCCATTTTGACACACTTCCGGTCATGTGATCGGCGTGACCTCCGCAATTCAACATCAATACCCTTGCCTCATGTTGAAACCCAAATTTAGTGACATTCTGACTGGTGGGTCTGGAGAAGATTTTTGAAGAAATTTACTCAGTTGGCCATTTTGACTTAATTAAAAACTTCATTTATCCGACCCTTTTTCACCACCCATGGTACACTGAATACTGCGGTGAAGCAGTTGCTCTGAAAGACTTGGCTTCTCTTCCTGGAAGGCTAATCCAACCAAAGGCAATCTCAGTGCATTCCAAAAAGTCCACAAGTGTGTGTCCACTCTCAGAAGTCAGAAAACAATATTTGTCCAACCTCAAGAATAAACTTTCAAACTAGTCTTCTTCCTCGAAAGATGGTGCTACCTTGTCAAGTCTGAATGAATAAATAAATAAACCTCACTTTTATGGTACTTGTAAAAACCTGGTGGCACCTTTTAAAGTCTGTCTCGAGTGTATGCTCCACCTCAATCCCTTCCGCGACTTCAAATTTGACTCCGCTCGCAAGAAGGCCAAATACCTCAATTCTGAGTTTGCTTCAAAATTGTGTCCCCAACCCCTCTCAAATTTGTACCCACCCTTCCTAGTCATACCCCACTGCTCCCAGAATCTGCCTTTTGCCCCTGAGAAGGTGGAGAAGCTCCTCCCTCTTGAGCTCCTGACCACTTACAAAGCTTTTGTCCGTAGCCTGATGGAGTACTGCTCTCCCCTCTGGGCTGGTGCTCCTGCCTCCCACCTTTCTCGACTTCACGCTGTCGAAACCAGGGCTTTTAAGATCATTGGCATCTCCCGCAATGAAGCTGAGTCTTTGGGCCTCTCACTCAATCACCGCAGGTTGGTCGGTGGTCTTTCTGTCTTCTACCGACTCCTCTCCAGCCTTGCCCCCCCTGCTCTCTCTGCGATTTGTCCCAACCACATTTCCACAGGGCGCTCAAGGTCCGCCAACAACCCCCTTCTGGTAAAACTACCAAAATCACGAATCACTGCTCATCTTCACTCTTTCATTCCTCTTTTTTCCCGCCTTTGGAATAAACTTCCTCACTCTATTCTTTCCCATTCTTCCCTCCAGGCTTTCAAAACAGCTGTTCACCACCACCTCTTATCTTCCCCCATCCAAATCCTCGATCTTTTCTACCCCCGATAATCCACCCAAGCCCACTTCCTTCAATTCTCCTGCTTTCCTTCCTGAAAGTCCCTGTAATGTCCATCTTCTCCTCGCCATGTTCCCCGTCCCATCCCCATCCCTCTCCCTTCCACAGTTCACCTGTGTCTGTTCCCCAATGATTTGTCCCTTCCACTCCCGCCCCTCTTGTCTCATGCCTCCTTGCTGTGAGTTGTGTGTTAGCTCTCATACGAGCCTCGACCAAGGTATACAAAAAAAAAAAAAAAAAAAAAAAAAAAAAAAAGTTTCTGGCAATCCACAACTCACATTCGACAAATGGACAGGACAGCATCACTTCACAAGTCCTAAAAACATGATCTTGCACAACCACTCTCTGACATTTTCACCCATCATTTGCTGTCATCTTCCATCTGCTTGGAAATCCACCAACATCACAGCATTACATTAAAAAAAACATGTAAAAATGGATCCCCTTAACTGCAGACCAATTCGTTTATTTCCAATCATCAGCAAGGTCACGGAAAGCATCATCACAGCTGACAAAAAAAAAATCATTCCTTTTCTCCAACAGCCTCGTTTCAGATTCAGACATGGTCACTCTGCCTTGGACATGCTGCTTCTACTCCGCCAACAATGGTGGAGGCCCTCAATATCAGACATGAGATCAGGGTCATCTCTCTGGACATATGTTCTGTGTGTTAGCTCTTATACGAGCCTCCACAATGTATACAACAAAATAATAATAATAATAATAACTAGAACTGCCACTTTATAACTGCTGGCAGTGATGACCGGGTACCCAGTCCGTCCGCCTTTGTCATCTGCAGAAAGTCCCATGTTGTATCAGTCGCAAAGTTTCGCATTGAAAGGATAAGCGGTGCCAGAGAAAACATTATTTAATAGTGATACAAACACAGGCATGCTTCGAGACGGCGCGGAACAGACGAGTTACGAACCGGACAGCACAAAGCATTCAATTTCGTTATTACTGGCTTCCAGATTCAAATAATTAAATAATTCTGGCTCCCAAACTGCGTGACCGATCAGGTTGAAATTTTAAACTTTTATTTCGCATGTCACCTGAATTATAAATCTGAAGTTTCGCATATATAGAGGCAGCGGTTCCAGAGTAAACATTAATTAATATTTATCCTTCAATCCAAGATGGCGGCCAAACCATGTGACTTGTGATGTCATAATTTGCACCACGTGTGCAAACACGATGGTGGATGATAACTGCAAATTTTCGCTTCTCCAGGTGAAGCAGTTCCAAAGAAAACATTATTTAATATTTTTCTTAAAACCAACATGGCTGCCAAACCCTGGGCCCGATCGCGTTGAAATTTCAAACCCTCATTCCGCATGAGCGTTCCACCATAAACTTGATGTTTCACATTTATTGATGCAGTAGTTCCAGAGTAAACATTAATTAATATTTTTCCTTCAATCCAATATGGCTGCCAAACGTTGCATCGTACCTCAAAAGGGGGTGGGAACTTTTTATTCACATGGAGAGGCGGTCATAGTGGTCGAGTTTCGCCTGGATCTGTTCAGCCGTTTCAGAGAAAAGACGTTTGAAGATATTGTTTTTCAATCCAAGATGGCTGACGAACCATGTGACCTATGACATCAGAAATTTAGATTCTGCTTCCAACTGGGTATTGGAACACGTTTGTGAAGTTTCGTGTTAATCGGTAAAGGTGCGTTTTTCTATCCAAGATGGCTGCCAAACCATGTGACGTGTGATGTCATAATTTTTACCAGGCGTGCAGACACTATGGTAGATGATAATTACAAATTTTCGATTCGTTTGGTTCAGCGGTTCCAGAGAAAACATTATTTAATATTTTTCTTAAATCCAAGATGGCGGCCAAACCGTCTAACGTATCATTTCGAAATTAACAAACTTATATCGCCTACGTGTCCCGAATATAGTTCTGAAATCTCCCCTTCATTGGACCAGCGCTTCTGGAGAAGAAGATGTTTGAAGGTTTTAGGGTTTTTTCAAGATGGCCGCCAAACCATGTGACCGATCAAGAACAAATTAACAAACTTGAGAAAGGACCTCATGGGGAATATATGTGTGAAGTTTCGTCTTAATCTGTCTTGCCCTTCTGGAGAAGAAGATTTTTTAAATTTATTCATTTTCAATCCAAGATGGCTGCCGAACCTTGTGACCTATGATATCATAAATTTAAATTCTGCTTTCCATCGTCGACCCGAATAAGTGTGTGAAGTTTCGTGTAAATCGGATAAAGTCTATTTTTCTATCCAAGATGGCCGCCAAACCATGTGACTTCTGAGGTAAAAATTTTTTACCATATATGCAGACTTGAGGGAGGAAGGCACTTGCAAATTTTCGCTTCGATGGCTTATGAAATACCAGAGAAAACATTATTTAATATTTTTCTTAAATCCAACATGGCGGCCAAACCATGTGACCTATCACTTAGAAATTAACAAACTTGCATCGCATACATGTCACGAATATACTTGTGAAATCTCGCCTTCATGGGACCAGCGCTTCTGGAGAAGAAGATGTTTGAAGGTTTTAGGGTTTTTTCAAGATGGCCGCCAAACCATGTGACGTATCAACAACAAATTAACAAACTTGAAAGAGGACATCAGGGGGAATGTACGTGTAAAGTTTCGCCTTCATCTGTCCAGCCCTTCTGGAGAAGAAGATTTTTTTAAAAAAACACTAAAAAACAAGATGGCGGCCGAATTACGTCATCGATGACGTCAAGAAAAACATTTTCGTCAGTGATTTTAGGCGTAGATGATGCTCAGAATTTTTCAGATTTTTCCTATATGGCGTTCTACTTGACGAATTTTCACCGGTATATCGCTTCACCTATGACGTCACGAAAAATCACACGTGTTCCCCATAGGGAGCTTAGTAAAATGTATCAAACGAAAAATTTTTCCATTGCAGGGTTTCTGAGATACAGAGGTCCAAAGTTTATCGTTTTTTTCAAGATGGCGCCCGCACCACATGACCAATGACGTCATAATTATAACGTGATTGTGCTATCAAAAAAGATACATACTGTGGTGAAAATTTTGTGTCGATCGGACTTAGTATCCCAGAGAAAATGATTTTTAAAGCGAAAAAGGGTGCAAAATGCCGGCGGAAAAAGAAAAAGAATAAATAAAAATAATAATAAATAAACAGAAGAAAAACAATAGGGTACCCTGTACTCACAGGGTACCCTAATAATCTCGAGCTTTTGATACATTCTGGCATCTCACCTTGCTCTCCAAACTGTTCGCCTATGGAATCCAAGGCCATCTCCACTCTTGGATTAATGACTTCCTCCACTTTTGCAGCCAACACGTGGCACTCAATGGAATCCTTTCTTCTCCTCTCCCTGTCAAGGCTGGAGTGCCCCAAGGCAGGGTTCTCAGTCCCATCCTATTCCTATTCTTCATCAATGATCTCCCTGACTCTATGGGGTCTCTTTACTGATGACTCCACCCTCTGCTGTGATATCCCTTATGCTTGTGACAGACAGACAGCAGCCTATTCCTTCTCTTCAGACTCTGACAAAATAAAACAAGAGCGCAAGCGAGCACAATATACGCCCGAACAAGAGGGTATATACAGAATTGTGCTACTACATGGAAAACAGCATTCTGGTTGCCATGGCAACAACTTTAGATGACGAACGTATGTCGCGACACACCGTCTCCACAGTCTGTACCTATGTACCAAATATGAAACGTGAAAGTTGAAAACTTTGGGAGTTAGAGTGCGGACAGGAACGGACGGACGGACGGACGGACGGACGGACGGACAGACAGACGGACAGACGGACGGACGGACGGACGGACAGACGGACAGACGGACAGACGGACAGACGGACAGACGGACAGACGGACAGACAGACAGACAGACAGACAGACAGACGGACAGACAGACAGACGGACGGTATCACATAATACACCCCGAGATATATATATATATATATATATATATATATATATATATATATATATATATATATATATATATATATATATCCAAAAGGTCCTGAGTTCAAGCCCCGTTGGGCCACTGAATTAATACACCAGGGGGTTGACTCAGCCTGTCATCCTTCCGAGGTCGGCGAAATGAGTACCAGTATACTGGGCCGGTGTATACCCCGGTAAAAATAGGTGTACCATATCCCTGTGTCGTAAGAGGCGACCAGGGTTGCGTCAGGAAGGGCATCCGGCGTAAAACATGTGCCAAATCACTATGCGGATCATACGGATGATCCGCTGTGGCGACCCCTATCGGGAGCAGCCGAAAGAAAAAGAAGAAGATATATATATATATATATATATATATATATATATATATATATATATATATATATATATATATATATATATATATATATATATATATATATATATATATATATGTTGTTGTTCGTCTTTCGGCTGCTCCCGATAGGGGTTGCCACAGCGGGTCATCCGTTATGATCCGCATACTGATTTGGCATCTGTTTTACACCGGATGCCCTTCCTGACGCAACCCTGGTCGCCTCTTACGACACAGGGATAAGGATTGGGTTTCGCCATGATTCCAGGCTGCCCTACACCCTCTCATAGCAATGAGAGGCCCAATGCAGAGCTCCCGTCCTCAAGCGATCCTCCAACCCAAGCCTCCGAGTAGCCGGATTACAGGCGCACGCCACTACGCCCGGTATATATATATATATATATATATATATATATATATATATATATATATATATATATATATATACATATATATATACATATATATATACATATATATATATATATATATATACATATATATATATATATATATATATATATATATATATATATATATATATATATATATATATATATATATATATATATATATATATATATATATATATATATATCGGGCGTATAAAAACTGGTCAAACAATAGGAATAGGTCTTTTAACCCTTAAAAATCCCACACACTCACACACTCTCTCTTGAAAAGGACCATAACCGCAAATCCTCCTATCCACCTTCTCAACAACTCTCGAAAAAGTTCTGTCACTCTAACTCTTGGGTCTCACTCTCAGACATGAACTCTCGTGGGCAAGCCACATTTCAAAGTTGGCCTTCAAAGCCAGGTGCCAACTCGATATCCTCCATCATGCAAAGTCATTTCATTGCACACCTGAGCTCCTATCCACAGACAAGGTTTTCATCCGCAGCTTGATCGAGTACTGCTCTCCCCTCTTGGGCTGGCATCCCTGCCTCACATCTTGCTCAGCTTGACGCCATGGAAACCAAGGCCTTAGAGATCATTGGAATCTCCATGCCTTGTCCACCCACCCCACCAGGTAGATGCAGGATATACATAGTCCACCAGTAACCCCCTCCTGGTGAAACTGCCAAAATCCAAAACCACTGTTCACATCCATTTATTTATCTTTTTCCCCACCTGTGGAACCATCTTCCATCTCAATATTTTCTCTCCAGGTCTTCAAGACAATGGTTCACCACCATCTCAAATCATCCCCCATCCAAAACCATGATCTTTTCTACACCTGTTAAATCACACCCCACCCCTCCCAAAATTTTGCTTCTGTATCCATCTTGTGCACCCCTTGCATTCTCCCCTTTCCCTCACCATTACCAGTCACCATCTGTGCTGTTCCTTCTCCTCTATATATGCCCTTCTCCTCCTATGTCTGTGTGCCCTTCTCCTCCTGCTGTTCCTTTTGTTATGCGTGTCCTGGCCTTTCCATGAACCTCGACTACGTATCCAAAAAAATAAGAAAGAAAAAAATAAATAAATTTTAAAATATCACTCATGTAGTGACAACTTGGCAAAACAGCACAAAGTAGAATGGCACTCGGTAGAGCGCATACCTCTGCCAGGTGGAACAGTTAACGTTTTGTATCCCACTGATGGGCTGGATCTGAAACAAAATTCAATCCGCTTGTTCTCGTCTCCTATTCAACTCATCCACAACTTTTTGAGATATCGTGATATATTAATATACGGGTGACTGTGACACCCTGCCAGGATGAAAAATAACACCTGCCAAAGGGCGGATGAGCTCCTTAGGGAGCCAACAGCCATCCAGTAAGGAGATGGTGTCTCCGAAAAAACACCCATCTGATTGGACCGGTTTTTTTAGGTAGTATATTGGAGACGGCAACCGCACAGGGTGGTACGACCGTTCTGATTTAGGAGCATTAAAGTGGTGCCCGGAACCATCTTACACTCTCAGTTTCAGGATTGCTGGTCTTACTTTGTCTCACTCAAACTATAGCTACCGGGCTAGCTTTAATCTCTCTTTTCTGCAAACAAACATCATATACTTTTCATCATACATTTTTCTTACTCATTTTTCCCTCCTCACTTTATTCTCTCTTTTCTTACTTCTCTCTGCAGTTCTTTTATTCAAGGCTTGGCCACGATGAGGACTATTTAGCCTTCAACATTAAAAAAAAAAAAATCGTTTTTGGCCCTATCTATCAATTTTAGAAATTAGGCCTGTGTTGACCTTAAAATTTATTGGTAGTTGAATTTAGCGACCTGACATGAAAATGCTCTTCAAATTTCAAGTCAATCGGATGACAATTGAGGATTTTAGAAAATTTGGCCTATGTTGACCTCAAAATTAATAGGTGGTTGAATTCAGCGAACGGATATGCAAATCATGTTCAAATTGCAAGTCAATCGGATGAAAATTGAGGATTTAGAAAATTTGGCCCAAATTGGCCTTTTGGCTTACGTTTACCTCAAAATTAACAGGTGGTTGAGTTTCGCGACCTCATATGCAAATAGTTTTCAAATTCCAAGTCAATCGGATGAAATTTGAGGATTTCAGAAGATTTGGCTCAAATTGGCCTATTGGCCTATGTAGACCTATTCGGTCGAAAAAATTTTACGAAACTTCAATGCGGGACCGTCACAGGGTCGGTGACATTAATCTCTGGGAATTTCAGAACGATCGGTCGAGCGGTTTGGGCTGGAGTCGAGCGGACAGGCAAACAAACACACAAACAAGCCGGTAGGCAACATGGGTGGTCGCTTCATAATTGCATACTAGTCATTCAGTTTTTGACGGATCGGGCTGAAATTTTTTTGACAAAGAAGTTGATTATAGTGGGCATAAAAGCGCTGAAGCCGATTTTTGATTTTCGAAAAAATATATACATATAAATATTTTTCGGATTTTTTCAAAAATTTCAAAGTCCCGTTGCTAGGCAATGGTGGCGTCCATAGCAACGGTGCTCAAAAGCATACAACTAGATCCTGGTATGAACCTACCTGTCAAATTTCATCAAAATCGGTTGACTACTTTGGCCTCCAGAGCAATCCATTACATACATAGACAGAAGGAAAACCTGAGAATAACGGTAGTCTAGCGACCACCCAACAAACATGAACAACATACTTGGCAAAAAAATAAATAAATAAATAAATAAATTGCCAAGTAATAAATGGATAACATAAAAATGGAGGAGCAGCATTTCCAAACTTCCCAGCTTGACGAAGA
The DNA here is from genome assembly GCF_056783735.1 of Eptatretus burgeri. NCBI lineage: Eukaryota > Metazoa > Chordata > Myxini > Myxiniformes > Myxinidae > Eptatretus > Eptatretus burgeri. The sequence continues at coordinate 103,985,807 of NC_140970.1, forward strand.
AGTGAAAGCATTTTGCGTAGAAACGACGATGGTTACGTTTCAAGGTTAAAATAGAAAAAGCAATTTCTACAATTTGAATAAAATCGATGCAAAACAAATTATGTATGAGAAACACATTTCATTCAGAGACTTCATTTCAACCAAGGAACTTTCGACACCTCCACCTCCATCCATTTCTCATTGAACTCACGTGAGCAGTTTGCATACGTGGCGTTGCGTTTTACGGCGTAGAACCCGGCTTCACACTCGAGGCACTCCTCACCGGCATACCCAACATCGCACACACACAGGCCTGTACCCGAGCGTGTTCCTTGCCCATCACAGCGTCCATTACCCGCACAGGGCCGTACCGACCCACCCAGGCAGTCTGCAACCATGTGTCAAAATAGCCGTGGTTAATGCAGCCATTAAAGAACAAGACGCACACACTATAACCTGCACAAGACCATATATATATATATATATATATATATATATATATATATATATATATATATATATATATATATATATATATATATATTGCATCTATTTTTTTTGCATGCAAAGTCGAGGCTCATGAAGGAGCCAGAAGAAAGAACGGATCAGGACGTAATATAACAAAAGGAACAGTCGAAAGAGAAAGGGGGCACCAACAGCAGCAGGTTTGAATGACAAAATAGAGAGAAACTTGGAGAAATAAGGGATGTGGGGAAGAATGAGGAGCAAGGGGGTGGACCAAGATGGATACAGCCACAAGAATGACCACACTGTGCTCTCAACCTGCGAAAAAAACCAGAAATAAATAAATTTCGCCTCCTCTATCCACTAAACTTCTCTTGATTAAACCTTACTAATAATTTTTATTCCACATACGATTGGATTATTCAGGAATCCTCATCGTGAGTAACACTCAACCCTGACGTGAGTAACACTCAACTGACGGATTGGAAATCTGACGCAACAAAATGTGTAATCATCAGAGGCCTACAGGCCTGATGTCTTAGGCCCACCAGAAAACGAAGATGGGGGCCATATTGTTTGGTTTGGGTTTCATGGTGGGGGGAATCAAGTGACAAATGTGGGTGGGGTCCAGCGGCCGTACATTTCAAAAATTGACCACCACAAAGAACCACAACAACAACAACAACAATGTGGAGTTCTTGTATATCTGCGACTGGAAACTTGCAAAGGTGTGCTTGAGGATGGTTAATGGGGATAGAAAAGATCATGGTTTAAGATTGGGGATGATCTGAGATGGTGGTGAAGACCTGGGTAGTGGAGCAGATAATACATACATAACACTGGGGAACAAAGTTTTTGTTGTATTGATATCAGCACTTGATCTTACCTAATTTGAGTGTGCTGAATTCAAATTTGAAGTTAGTTTCTTTCTGTAAGCTCTAGATTTTTTTGCAATCCACCATTATCAACATTTATTTGGAAAGTTACAATTTGTATTAAAAGCAAATTTATATTAAACTTATTTTTTGCAATCTACCATTATCAACATTTTTGGTAAGTTACAATTTGAATTAAAAGCAAATTTAAATTAACATATTGTTACGGCTGTGGAAATTCGCAGAACACCATAAAAGGTTCCTTAGATCAGTTATCCCGGTAAGTGAGTGTTCAGATAGGTTTCCCCACGTTTGTTTAGAGGGTTTTCTTTGTGTTCGCCGGGCTGCGACCCTTTGAGATAGCCGTTTTTCTTTATCTATTGTTATTTTGAACCACGCAAGCAACAACCGCCACCAAGTATGCCACAACGCCAAGCACGCAACAAACCTCCACACAAACAACCGCCACCAACTATGCCACAACGCCAACCACACTACAATAACCATCACAACAACCACCACCATCTTCGCCACTACTTCCGTTTCCGAACGCCATCCTCCACGGTCCACGCTATGACGGTTTCCGCGTCGGAAACCGTCCGAGAACGTCAAACAAAGGCGCCAAGGAAAGAACTGTGAAGACGCGCGGGTTTTCCCGCCTATTTTCCCCGCGCTTGGTGTGAAGGGAAGGGGGCAGGGCAGCTCGTTTCCAATAGGTGGATGCACGGCGTGAGGCGGTCGGAGTGAGGGCACGCCCCTTTTCAAGAAGCTTCTCGAAGGAAGGTGGAGCCGAGAATGGGGCGGAGCCCCGCGCTATAAAGGGCGGACCACACGCGAGGCTCACCCTCTTCTTCTTGGTTCATGCTTGCCCCTGTCTCACGGTGGTCCAGTTCTTCTTCTTCTTCCTCGCTTGGTTCCTGCGCTCGTGGTCCTGTGAGCGGCCTGTTGGTGGGACGCGCGGACGGAAGACGCAGCAGTGCCGGCTGTGTGGTGGACCTGCGTGTCCGGATGAGGAGCGCCGGAGAGAGCTTGCCGGCCATGTGGGAGGCCCGGAACCAGGTGCGACTACGCTGACGGTCGTGGGAGCGGGATGTCGCGACTCGCCGACCACCGAGGGGGGGCAGGTAACCTGCCACGGTCTCGCGGGACCCGTTCGGTCCTCCAGGTCCCGCGCTATAAAGGTCCGCGGACCCTGTCTGCCACCCTCGTCTTTGGGGGTGGCCATTTCTTGCTTTTGAATGAATGTTGGTGGCGCTGTGTCCTGTGAAGTAGACCTGCATAAGTGACTGTGCATGTACATTATTGCTCGTAGTCGGTGGTATTGCTTTTGTTTCTTGCTTGTACATTGCATGACTGCCATGCTTGTGATGTGTGTGTAAATAATAAATGTCCTTGTGTGAAATGTATCCCGTTCGTTGCGTCCTCTATTCCCCATTGAAAATGCCATCTTGTATCGTGGAATAATTAGTTGGGTTTTAAACACCTGGTAAGGAGAATCGGATCCATCGAGGTCGGCGATAATACCCGCTCGGTTATCGCTGTAGAACGGAACGAACCGCTTAAGCGGTTCGTGTCCCAAGCCGACCTGTGGCGAGGTACGGCCCCTCGGTAGGTTACCCGCGCGAGTACTTAGGTATTTCGATATTCGGCGAGTGACCCTACTTCGCGCGGGTAGAATGCGGACTGGGCTGTGGTGAGGTTAAACCCCCACCTATGACTGGTTTCTGGCGATAGTTCCAGGAGGGTCACGACTGAATTGTCTTTCCGGTGGGCGACGCGATCGCTATTAGTGGAAAGCGGCTGATCGCACGCAGGCGGGCGCGAATTCGTGACAATATATTTCGACATAAAGACGATAGGTGATTCAGAACAATTGATAAGGAAGGAATGCAAAGTTGAAATAGGTCCTATTCAAGCAAGAATTTGCGCTTGTAGCTGTTGCGTTTGTGAACTTCCACAGGGCAATCTCGTTTGATGCTCCAGCATTAGTCTGCCATCATATTTTTGTCCCATTGCACTTGGTAGCACTCTTCCATCATCATGAGGTCCTGATGGAAGTGCTCTCCCTGTTCCGCACTTACAGCCCCAAGGTTCTCAGGGAATTGATCAAGGTGACTATTCAGGAAATGGAGCTTGACACTCATGTTGCACCCAAGATCGCAAAAAGCCAACAGCATTCGAGTAACCAGAAACTCATAGTTATCTGCCTTTTTGTTACCAAGAATGTTTTGTATAACTGTGACGAAAGATAGCCACGCTGTCTTCTCCTTGTCATTCATCTTCCTTACAAATTCCTCATCACGTCCAAGGGCACGAATTTAAGGTCCATCAAACACACCTGCTTTGATCTTCTCGAAAGACAAAGCAGGAAAAGCAGAAACTATATGTTGAAAACATTCACCATCAGTAATCAATGCCTTCACGAACTGTTTCATCAAGCCGAGCTTGATATGGAGTGGGGGAAAAATGACCTTCTCTCGGCTGATGATTGGCTCATTCACAATGTTTGGCATGCCTGCTTCCAGAGTTTCACACATGGGCCACTCCTTCTGGATCCAGTGTTTCTCTCGAGCTCGGCTGTCCCACATGCAGAGATCGCATGGAAACTTTGTGAAGCCTTTCTGTTGACCAAGGAGAATGTTGACCATTTTCAGGTCCACACAAATGATCCAGTTGTGCTCGTGATATTTGAGTAAGTCAATGACCATTTTTATGTTATTATGTTCTTCTCGCAAATGCACTGAGTGACCAACTGGAACCGCTCCATAAACATTGCCATTGTGCAAGAGAATACACTTGAGGCTGCGCTTTGAGGTATCCAGAAATAATCGCCATTCTGTTGGATTATACGAAGTAACACCTAATTGCCTGAGAAGACCTGGGACATCGTGGCAGTAAACAAACTGCTCGTCTTCTGAGAAAAAGGCGACAAAGATCTGGTCCCGCTTTCGGAAATATGAAACATTTGCAGAGTGGTCAAGTAGATTATTTTCTTGGAGCCTGGAAGCTAATACCTCAGCTGCTTTCTTGGAGAGCCCCAAATCACACACCATGTCATTCAATTCCGGTTGGCTAAACTGCTGACTGTTTGGTATCAGATGAGGAGGCTTCAGATTCTGAAACCATTTCTTGAAGCCCGTCATCACGACCCTCGTGCTCTTGCTGATGATGTTCACTGCCTTCATCTTCAGATAAGACAAAACCATTAAAGATTCGAACGGGGAGTTCCTCAGAGTGCGGAGTCAGTCGAATTGCTGACGGAATACAGGGATAGATCTTTTGCCGGTTTTTCTTGCCGACACTCTTTGTGTTGACCAGGCAAAAATAGCAGTCAGTTACGTGGTCCTTGGGTTCTCGCCAAACCATGGGAACTCCAAAAGGCAGACCCTTTCGTTTTCCTTTTGTCCAGTCACGAAGCATTTCCTCACAATTATGACATACAATACGAGGAGCCCATTTCTTGTCTTGGTCACCAAGGGGAACATCAAAATAGGCTTTATAGGCACGCCTTACAAACGATGTTATATTGCGCTTTTGATTAAGTAGTGTGTCGCAGCCACATACATAACAGAATGCATCAGGATTATTTACACATATATGTCTTATTGAAGAAGCCATGATCAGATCTGAAACAAAGAAAAACATAAAGTTAAAGAATATATATTGTTGTGGTTACCAAATTAGCAAACCACCATTCAGGTCCCTTAGGTGAGGTATCTCGGCAAGTATATGTGTAGTTAGGCCCAAACCCGTTGTCTAGTGGGAATACATGTCATTTATGCGAGCTGCGACTCTTCAGGATAGCCGTTTTCTTTCACTATCTTTATTTTGGACCAACCGCCATGATTACCACCACAACCACAACATCAACCACCAACCACAACGCCGCTTCACCACAACCACTACGACCTTCACATCACACCTCGCAACCGTAGCATCGCCACCGTTCTTGCCCCGCTGTGGGTACCGGTGTTGGACTCGTGCAGGGCGCACGTCGAACAGCGTGTACAAAATCACGGATTTTGTGCTTCAAAAACGGATCAAAAACGACACACGCCCACTTTTTGCCGTCCAATCGGTGAGCGAGGGGCGATTTGGCCCCGCCTCCAGAACGATCGATATATGCAAATTTGTGGATCAAAAAGCCTTCACGCCCACTTTTTCTCAGGCCAATGGGGAGCGAGGTGAAAGGTCAAAGGGAGGGGGTCAAAGGCGAAGCTACGGGGGGATAAAAGGACCGTGTTCGTCAGTCAGAGCGGAGTGGAAGTCTGGAGCCCGAAGCCTGCAGTAGCTGGAGAAGCTGAAGAGAGTCGAACGAGGAGAGCCCAAAGAAGAGTCCAGGGTGGAGAGTCCAGAGGCGGAGAGGCGGCAGCGGCGAAGGCAGACGAGGGGGTGCTCGCGACGGTGCCGGGAGCTGCGCGCCCGAGGAAGGCCGGCGGCGCTGACCTGGCCGAGGTGGAGACGCACACCAGGGATAATAAAGATCCTCTATACCCCGAGCATCAGCAACCCCCTCCTGTTTCCCCCCGCGCTGAGATAGTGCGACCAAGGGGGCCCCTTTTCCCACCCCCTGCCTGGCACTGTCCGCGAGGCCCGCGGAGTGAGGCGCCATCGCCGCTCCGCGTCTCATCACCAGACGGGTAGGCGCGACCCGGTCTCGGCCTCAGGCCCGCCTCATCCTTGAGGGTATTTCTTTTCCTTGGTTTTGGGTATGTGTTGTCGGCGCCGTCTGTGAAGTAGAATTGTATAAGTGTTGCCGTGTGCTCGGTAGTCGGTATTAGCTCTGCACTGTGTTTTCACTTTTATATTTGCTTTTTGTGTAAATGGAATTGTGTTTTCTTTTTTTGTGTGCTTTTGGTGGAATTGTATTTGTGTGCTTCCCGTGTGCCGCGAATAAATGTGCTTTATTGTTGAACTGTTCTCCCGCTTCGCTTCGTCTTTTCCCCCATTGAACCCTCATCTTGCTTCACGTAAAGGGTTGGTAGTGGGCTGAATACGCCCGATAATTAATCGAACCGTCGAGGTCGACGATAACACCGCTCGGTTATTCTGATAGTACGGAACGGGTCGCTTAAGTGGCCCGTGTCCGAAGTCGACCTGCGGCGAGGTGCGATCGCCCGGTCTACCCTCCGCGTGGGTACTTAGGTAGGTCGGGTCGGCGAGCAACCCTATCCCACGCGGGGGCTGATTGGCTCGATCGCGGTGAGACCGAAAGGTCCACCCGTGACTGGTTCCCGGCGTTAGTCCGAGAGGGTCACGACTGGATTGTCCGTCCGGTGGGCGACGTGCCGCGATTCGAGTTACGTGGCCGTTCGCACGCCGGCGGGCGCGAATACCGCAACACTGGTGTCAGGAGTGGGATACAAATCCATCGCCCTCCTCGCGGCACTGGTATCGGAGAACAGGAAAACGGGCTCTCCTGTCTCCGGCTAAATTCACGGGAATCGGTCCAGGGGTGAGAGAAGCGCCCCCCGATTCCCTCCAAATTACGAGCGAGCAAATTAACCCTTCACGAGAAGCAAGATGGCGTCTCAAGGCGAGCGGGAGCCGGGGGTATTAGAAATGGATGTAGAATGTGTAGGATCCATGGTCCAGGATGGAATCCCCGAGCAGGAAATGTTGATTGTGCAGGAACACGGACTCGCCCAACTGAACCCAGGGCCCGAGGTGGGTGCGGCAGCGGCCGCGGTGTATGACACCTCCCCCCCCTCTCCACCAAGACCCTTCCCCAACCCCTGCCGAAACGGCTCACTTGAGTGCATCCGACATGGCCCAGCTATTCACCATGCTGGCACAAATGAATGCGGCAATGACAAATGAAATGAAAAACGAAATGAAAGGCAATACACAACAAATAAACGAAAAGATGGATACAAAAATAAACGGAATGGAAGCAAACATGAAGGAAGAAATGAAAAAGTTCCGGGGTGAGACGCAGAATATGGGCCGATGCCTGCAGGCGGGCATGAAGGCCGTGACAAAGGAAATAATAGTTGAGACAAGGGAGGTAAAGGGTGAAGAGTTGGGAGAGACACGGGAGATAGAAAAAATAGAGGAAAGACTACACGAGGAAGACGGGGTAAGTGACGCACACACACACACAGAGGTAGTGGAGGATAATGGGGGTGAGCTGGCGGATTGGGTGGAGACCCAGTGCGAGCACCTGGATGGCCTCCTCCAGGAACGAGGGGAGGGAGTATGCCCCCTTGAGGCGAGTCACGACCAGGTGAGTTCGGTCGTGCTTTGCGAGGTTGAGGGGACGGGTGCTGTGGACGGGTGCACGGAGAGCTTGGGGGGTATAGAGGCCCCGGAGACCCTTGTGGGGACACGAATCCCCAGTGTGGTTGTCCCTGTGTGTGTGGTGCAAGGTGTGAGTGCGTCCCCGTGTGTGGAAGCGACCCCGTGTGTGAGTGGTGTGGAGGCGATGGTGCCAGAGTGCGTGCTTCCCAGCACGCCGGGTGTGGATGGGGCACCGTGGGTGAGTGAGGCCGTGTGTGTGAGTGAAACGGCCAGTATGAGTGAGGCACCACGTGTGAGTGGTGTGGTGGCGATGGTGCCGGAGTACGTGCTTCCCAGCACGCCGTGTGTGGATGAGGCACGGAGTGTGAGTGAGGCACCGCGGGTTAGTGACCCCGCGTGTGTGGGTGAGGCACCGTGTGTGGAAGAGACCGCGTGTGTGAGTGTCGCCGTGTGTATGAGTGAGGTACCGCGGGTGAGTGCCCCCGCGTGTGTGGATGAGGCACGGAGTGCGAGTGAGGCACCGCGGGTGAGTGCCCCCGCACGCGTGAGTGAACGGCCGTGTGCAAGGTCGCTGTGTGCCAGGGAGACCGTGTGTGTGAGAGAGCGGTATGAGAGGGAGATGTCGGTCGGCATGCGGGAGCACGCAGCCGCGTCTCCCCGTGTGAATGTGATGGAGTGGACTGTGTGCGTCGTAACACGCAGGTGTGCGTGGGTTGAATGGCGACGACGAAGGCGACATGAGAAGAAAGAAAGCCGAGTAGCGGCTGTAGTTGTTTCGGGGACCGTGCCGGGTTCACCCAGCAGTGAGTACGCGGTTCGTGCTGTGCAACGCACGAGACCACCACGTGCTCGCTTGCGAGAGTGAAGTCCCGGTCCGGAAACGCACGCGGTGGATTTGCCGATCCCGCGGACGGACAAAGTTTAGGCAGGTAAATGGATTTGGACCGGACGGGTTCTCCACGCGATCGTGTGTGTTGAGCTCCAACGGGCAAAGCACATGTGTTCGCGTGGGTAACCCCTCGAGACGTGGGGCTTGTGTTTTTTTATGCGCACGGTGACGTCATGGCTGCACGTGGGGTTGGAATCCGGCAGGAGGGGTATCTCTGCCGGATGGTACCGTCCAAGGAGGGACGAGGAACACGTGCAGCTGCATGACGTCACGGGCAGGTGCAAAGTGCGCGAGCTCTGAGTTGCCGCGCAGGTGCTGCGCATGAAAAAAAAAAGAAAAAAAAAAAAAGAAAAAACAAGCCTCACTTTCGGGTACACAGGATTCCTGGGCAAGGGGTGGAAGACCCCCTTACCTGGGCACAGGATGAAAACTAGTTAGGGGGAAGGGTTAGCTTAGCTAGACCGACTTCATGGGGCAGGGGTAAGTCCTCATGGAGTCCGTGGAATGGATTAGGTAGAGGGATTGTAGCCAGATTTAGGCTGGGAAATAAAATGAGTTAGGAGACAGTGACAGACTTGTGAATGTGTAGTGGGGACGTAGCTTAGCTACGTAGTGTTAAAAGGAACGTGCTATAGTTTAAGGGACGATGTGGGAGCACGAGTTAGTTAGGGGGTGCAGTTAGGAGGATGGCAGAGTTCAGCGGTGTGTGTGTTGGAGAGTTGTGAGGTGAGTACATGGTGAGTGAGTGAGGCCAGCGGGTCTGTGTGAGTGGAGTGAATGGGGAATGCATGGTGCGATGAGTGATTGGGGGGAGGAGTGACTCCCGCCCAAGGGACCCCGGGGTCAGTGTAGAGTGAGTTAGCTGGGTTAGTCAAATTGAAAAATGGAGGTCGTTTTGTTGTTGGTGGGAAAGTAGGCTCGAGACCCATTTGGAGGGGTGCAGGAGCCCTGTTGACGGGCTTGGGAGCGTGGCTGCGAAAGGTGAGTATCGCTGAGTGGGTACCCCGGGCACCAGGCTAGTCGGCCGCGGTAGGCCATGGGCCCATGGGGGGCCGGGATAGAGTAGTGGGCACGGGTGCGCCTGCTTGGTGCGGGGGCCCGGGGCGCCATTAGCCGCGTGGGCAGTGTTGTGGGCACGGGTGACCCTCGGAAAGGGGCCCGGGAGGCCGGCCTGCCACGTGTGCGTTTCAGGGGAGGTGCCATGGGGGGGCACTCCCCGGTGTTAGGGAGCTGGTAGGCTCGGAGGCAGTGTAGTGCCCGGGGGTGCCATAGCGGGAGAATCGGCAGAGGGTCGTGCCTGCCAAAGGGAGCCACGTGTCCCAGCCAGGAGACCGTGTGAGGGCACGGAGAGAAAATTGGGGGGCGAGGCCCGAAGTTGTGAGGACACCAACACAGGCGACGGGAATCTGGGTTGTTAGAACCAATACTTTAAGCGAGAGGCGCTTGTTGAAAGCCCCGGGGTAGTTTAACAGTTAAATGGTTAGGGTAGATTAGGAAGTGTACCCCTCCGCACCATCCATCCCCTCGCTGTCGTTGTGGGCCGCTGGACCCACCTTGGTTATAGATCGCCGAACTCTGGGGAGGCCATTCTGAGGCTTCGTTGGGCCTCGACACAGGACGTTAGCTCTCCCTTATTCCCCTCCGGGAAGGGAACGTAGGGGTTGGGAGTAGGCTAGGTGACAGGATAGGTTAGCCGAACAAGGACGATAAAGGGGGTTAGGGGACGATTCATAGTGGGGGAGTAAAAATAAAAACAACAGAAAAAAAAATTAAGTTGGGGCTAAATTGGGGTTTGACAAATTAAGGGAGTGGGTATGTACAGTGACAGGCAAAGGCGATAGGTTGGGAGGGAGACAGGTAGGTAGGTCCGAGCCCGCCTCCCAAGTGGCCAGCACCACCGCACTCCCGCCACCAACCTCCATTGAACGACAAAGGCTGGCCAACTTCATCGGCTGGCCGTGTTTTGCTTCAAGGCGGAGGCCGGCCAACTTCATCGGCAGCTGTGTGCTGCAAGGCCTGTGCCGGCCAGTTCGTCTGCAGCTGTGGTACTTCAAGGCCTGTGCCGGCCAGTTCATCTGCCGGCTGTGTTTGCCTGCAGCGGCCTTCTTCTGCGGGCTGTGTTTGCCTGCTCACCTTTGCCATGCCATGCCCACTGCCCATGTTCACCAGCCCCGTTCAATTTTTGCTTTGCCCCCCCTGTTCATTTCCATGTGCGCCAGGATCAAGGCAACAGTTTGCAAGCTGCGAGAACTGCCCTGTTGGCAGCTACAACACGGGCCTGCAGTGGCAGCCCGTGCACCGTGTTTTGCGTCCATCCATTCATCCATTCATTCGTTGTGCTCATTGCGTGTGCCACTTGAGCTGGCACGGAGACTGCGTTTGTGCAGCCCATGCACCGTTGTGGTTCACTGCATTCAGTTCAAACCGTTCATGCATCCATTCGTTGTGCTCATTGCGTGTGCCACTTGAGCTGGCACGGAGACTGCGTTGTGCAGCCCAAGCACCGTTGTGGTTCACTGAGTTCAGTTCAAAAGGGAAGGCCTTGGACTGCGTGTGAGCAGCCAGCCACGTTCCCTGTCACCTGCATTGTTTGAGCCAGAGACTGCATGTGGGCAGTCTGGCTCCCTGCGAACTGCTTTTCTTTGCAGAGTTCAATGATCCTGGGCCATGGTTTAGTGTAAAATTTGTAAGTTAAGGTTAAGATGTACTGTAAATATGAGTGCGCCCCCCCGGCATGTATGTCTTAGCGCCGGCAATTTTATTTAAGTCGTCCGTGTGAGTGAGTTTGTTTAGATAGTTACGCAGCCCTCAGGTTATTTATTTTGGGGACACGAATACCATGAATGTCGCACTCAGGGATCCGTAGGTAAAATGTACTAGGGGAAAACTACACATGATGGCACACGAAAATTTGACGACTCGGGACGAGTCTGTAAAAAGGGGAGGGGGTAGTGTTGTGGTTACCAAATTCGCAAACCACCATTCAGGTCCCTTAGGTGAGGTATCTCGGCAAGTATATGTGTAGTTAGGCCCAAACCCGTTGTCTAGTGGGAATACATGTCATTTATGCGAGCTGCGACTCTTCAGGATAGCCGTTTTCTTTCACTATCTTTATTTTGGACCAACCGCCATGATTACCACCACAACCACAACATCAACCACCAACCACAACGCCGCTTCACCACAACCGCCACGACCTTCACGTCACACCTCGCAACCGTAGCATCGCCACCGTTCTTGCCCCGCTGTGGGTACCGGTGTTGGACTCGTGCAGGGCGCACGTCGAACAGCGTGTACAAAATCACGGATTTTGTGCTTCAAAAACGGATCAAAAACGACACACGCCCACTTTTTGCCGTCCAATCGGTGAGCGAGGGGCGATTTGGCCCCGCCTCCAGAACGATCGATATATGCAAATTTGTGGATCAAAAAGCCTTCACGCCCACTTTTTCTCGGGCCAATGGGGAGCGAGGTGAAAGGTCAAAGGGAGGGGGTCAAAGGCGAAGCTACGGGGGGATAAAAGGACCGTGTTCGTCAGTCAGAGCGGAGTGGAAGTCTGGAGCCCGAAGCCTGCAGTAGCTGGAGAAGCTGAAGAGAGTCGAACGAGGAGAGCCCAAAGAAGAGTCCAGGGTGGAGAGTCCAGAGGCGGAGAGGCGGCAGCGGCGAAGGCAGACGAGGGGGTGCTCGCGACGGTGCCGGGAGCTGCGCGCCCGAGGAAGGCCGGCGGCGTTGACCTGGCCGAGGTGGAGACGCACACCAGGGATAATAAAGATCCTCTATACCCCGAGCATCAGCAACCCCCTCCTGTTTCCCCCCGCGCTGAGATAGTGCGACCAAGGGGGCCCCTTTTCCCACCCCCTGCCTGGCACTGTCCGCGAGGCCCGCGGAGTGAGGCGCCATCGCCGCTCCGCGTCTCATCACCAGACGGGTAGGCGCGACCCGGTCTCGGCCTCAGGCCCGCCTCATCCTTGAGGGTATTTCTTTTCCTTGGTTTTGGGTATGTGTTGTTGGCGCCGTCTGTGAAGTAGAATTGTATAAGTGTTGCCGTGTGCTCGGTAGTCGGTATTAGCTCTGCACTGTGTTTTCACTTTTATATTTGCTTTTTGTGTAAATGGAATTGTGTTTTCTTTTTTTGTGTGCTTTTGGTGGAATTGTATTTGTGTGCTTCCCGTGTGCCGCGAATAAATGTGCTTTATTGTTGAACTGTTCTCCCGCTTCGCTTCGTCTTTTCCCCCATTGAACCCTCATCTTGCTTCACGTAAAGGGTTGGTAGTGGGCTGAATACGCCCGATAATTAATCGAACCGTCGAGGTCGACGATAACACCGCTCGGTTATTCTGATAGTACGGAACGGGTCGCTTAAGTGGCCCGTGTCCGAAGTCGACCTGCGGCGAGGTGCGATCGCCCGGTCTACCCTCCGCGTGGGTACTTAGGTAGGTCGAATTCGGCGAGCAACCCTATCCCACGCGGGGGCTGATTGGCTCGATCGCGGTGAGACCGAAAGGTCCACCCGTGACTGGTTCCCGGCGTTAGTCCGAGAGTGTCACGACTGGATTGTCCGTCCGGTGGGCGACGTGCCGCGATTCGAGTTACGTGGCCGTTCGCACGCCGGCGGGCGCGAATACCGCAACAATATATATATATCAATAAAGATAAATAAATATCAATAAAGATAAAGAAAATTGATGTCAAATAAATCGTGAGCAAATCGTTGGCAGCAAAACGAATATGATCTATAGTTATTTAGCAGTTTAGGCATCGTATATTTCCACTAAAGTCCAAAATCGCACCCCTAGTTCTCAAGTTATCCCGAGTGCAAATAGCAATGGGTGTCCTTTTTTTGCGAAAATCGCAAGTTTCAAATTGCATGAAAGCTAGAGCATGTAGAGGAAAACCGATTTCAGATTTGAAATCAGCGTTGAAAAAATACATACAATAAGTTGAAAAATCTCATGCAACATATAATAAGAAAAAAATTTGTTCCCCAGTGTAATCTTTCAAATGGTGATACAAACACAAAATGGGCAAGAATATTATATTTGGATAACTTTTCAAGGATCACTCGCCAATTTAAATTCAAAACATGGCAGCCATTCTTCAAGATGGCCACCGATTGACTCCAAAAATGCAACTTTTCATTATAGAAATTGATAGGAGTTGTCGGATTAAAGTGAATTTGGTGTCAATTCATATGTTTTCGACCATGCTGAAACAAATTCTGCTATGAATAAACATATATGGTGCATTTTTAAATGCTCAATTAACGGGCTCCGAGTGTCGATGTCAGACGAATGCCTGACCCCAGACGTGCCCTGCCTGATAAGCAACATGTTTAGCATGCTCTTTTGGTGCTAAATAAGTTGCTGATATCAAGTCATACGATCTCTGCTTTCGGGCTGACAGATGAAACCTCGTCTCATTAACAGTTGCGACTGCACTGGACCTGTCATACATCAAGACCACAAACTTCTCCAGAATTTGCAGGTCAACATCCTCAACCTTAGATGGGCACCGACTGAGCTTGGCGAAGGTGCTTGAGGCCTCATCACACACGTTCCACGTTTGCCATGCAGATTTCTTTGCCTTGCCATGGAAGGCCGGCACAACATCACAGCCGCTGAAGGAATGAAAAGAAGAAAAAAAAAATCGAATCCCAAGTGTTTTCTCTGGTCCTATGGCAGAAACGTCATGTTACTGTTCTCTCCTTTGCCAAATGCAACCCACATCTTTTCAAGGCCAAGCTCAACAAGAGAGGGCATAACAGAGGTATCTATGACTGTAACATCCATGTCATTAGCTTCCATAATTACAGACGAGTTTGTATTCCTCCATCGCTGCATGTCAGGCGTGTATGAACAAGCACGTGTCTGACTCTTCGTGGGTACATGGATATAATTCATCCACGTTCGCCGTTTTGTTGCCGATGGCATTTTCTCCCTTTGTCACAATGACTGCATTGATTGTCGTCATATCAGCGATTTTATCTGTAAGGAAAATGGAACAGTTCTGTTTTGTTGTCGTCATCTCGAAGGAAGCTTTTCCAGTTTGATGGAGTTTTTCTTGTCCGTGTCACTCTCCTCCTGATTGCTTTTCCACATTTAGACCTTGCTTCAGACTTCAGCCTGGACTGCCATTATAACTTACATCAAACACAATGTCAGTCCTCTTGTATGTGGTGCAGCATGACTATTTTAGGAAGTCTGTCTTTCTGGCAAATTCATCAAACATCTTGGGTGCACACGGTGGCAGGGTTTTCACCAGTTCTGATCTTTTGTAATGACGTGGTTTTAAGCCCTGCTTGAGAGAATGCCAATCCCCTCCCCACTTCAAGCATTCTCCAGCTTCATCGAAAATTACATCAAAGAGAACAACCTCATCAACAAAGCTTTGCTCCTTGCAGACATTGGCCTTGCCCTCCCTGCGCAGATGCAAGACTGGAGCGATAATCAAATACATTTTGCCACTTCTTCGACCACCCTCCAGGAAGAAATTAATTACGTCGTCCTGGCCCACTGATACCGTCATCCAAGACTGAGGATTTCACCTCCATATGACAGGAAGCTGTGGCTTGAGGTAGCCCTTCAGCGCTCGTGGGTTTTCCCCGAGTGGTGCATTCGGAGCTTCATTTTCGGAGAATTTTTAACAATCAAATGCACAGTAGATGCAGCGATTCCATGTATGCATCCAATTTGCATTGTTCCTTCACCACACGAATGTATTTTAATTATGCCCAACTTCACCAATAAAGTTACACCCTGTCGCTGCTTCTTGATACGAGGTGTGCTTGGCGAAGCACTCGCAGGTCTCTTTGTACTCCTGATGCACGATGTGAGGTGGAACAGCTAACCCAAACAGCTTGGTTTAGAAAGAAATATGCGATGCAAATTGCATATGTACCGCATTACAGAATGGCCGTTCTTGTTCATAGACTGATCACCTTCCACCAAGCAGGTGCTTGTATACAACACTCGAAACTGTACATGTACATGTATGGTGGAGTGGAAAATGTGCCTGTCGCTGGCGAGGTTTCAATTTTTTTTTTTTCTTACGATAGCATTTTGCAAAAATCAAATATTTTGAATTGAAAAACCGAATATTTACCTCCACCACCGAAGGTGAAGGAGGTGATGTGTTCACCCCTTCTCTGTCTGTTTGTTAGTTAGTTTGTCTGTGTGCGGGACATCTCCAAAAGTTTTGGACGGATTCGGATGAAATTTTGGCTGTGTCACAAAGAATAATTGATTCTATTTTGGTGAAGATCTGGATCGAATAATTTTTTCATTTTATAAGTGATTCTTCACCAATGAGAGATCGGACGAAAAACGATATTTCAAAAATGTATTGGGCCCGATATGTTCTCGTGGATCAGGTATTACGTGGCGGAGGTATGCACTCTACCAAGTGCCCTTCGAGTTTGAAATGAAATAATTTAAAACTGCGGTAAATGAGGACTTGGGGGTGGAGGGTGGAATGAATTGTGGGTAGAGTCAGGCGAACTGTCTAACCAATGAGTGGAACGCAATGTTAGACAGAATGGGAAATAAATAAATAAAATAAGTAGAAACAAACACACACACAAACATAATTACATTTTTTTCATGTTTACACAATTGGTAGCACCGCTTGGATAAAAGCGATAAAAATATGAACGCGAATCATGAGCAGAGAAAAAGAATAAGTATTCTCTGATCATATGCCATCTTTAAATTGTGCACTCACGATCACAGTCTGGTCCAAAGGTTCCATTGGGACAGCAAGATTTTGTAGCATCAATGCAGAACCACTTGTGAAGGTCAGGGTGTTGCTTTCGCCTAAAAATAAAGAAATAAATAAATAAATAAATAAATAAATAAATAAAATTCCACTTCACCCAACGGTTTTATCCAATAGCCTCTTTACACATGAGTGGTGGTGGCATCACCTGTTGGAAACGCCACAGGAAACCTATTTGTGGGCAGGCAACCAAGCGAGGCATGAATCCGAACATAAAGGGACACTGTGAGGTGTTAATCAAATTGTAGGGCAGGTGTTGGCTTGGAATAAAAAATAAAATAAAATAAAGATAGGATATTGTGTGCCAAATGTCAATAAACATTTCTTTTTTTGGAGGAAAGTAATTTTTTGAGGAGGGGACAGCATCAGAAATAGTCCAAAAACAGTATTCGCACAAAATAATTTACTATAACAAGGTCGATGACATGCCAACGCAAATCCCCACACTTCCCACCAAAAGAAAAGTTGAAAGATGGCAAAAGATACGTCGGGATTGATCCAATAGCAAATTTTGAGTTCATAAAATTTGTCTTGATCTGACACGTGACCCCAAGTAAACAACCCCCCCCCCCCACGGAGCATGAACCGGGGGTCAAATCCGCTCGTTACACATTTTATGTGCCCCCCAATGTTGATTGCATGTACAAAGTTTAATTTTAAAACATTTAAAAACGTGAGTGCAATTGCATTTGGGGGATTTGACCTTTTGACCCTACCTCACGGGACGGGGCCAAAAATGCTATTGCTCTCGCATGTTCTTGCCATGTGGTGATCATGACTACCAAGCTTGGTGAATTTCTGCCCAACAGTTTAGGAAGAGACAGCCTGACGGACGGACAGACAGAGCAGATTACAATATCCCCCTGGTTTTTTTTGAAAAGCTTAGGGATAGCAAGTCCAGGGAACATCGTCCCAGATATCAACAATTGTTAAAAGTTCAATAACAGCAAAGGTGGGACTTTTTCCTGAAACGAGGAGATTACCAATAAATCCAAACGACATCACCATGGGATTTTGGTTTTCTCAACTTGACCTCTTTTTCAAATCAGGGAAAAAAACAAAAGAAATAAATAATAAAAACATTTAAAAAAATAAGTAATAATTCAAAAAATTCAAAAAATTGGTGAGATTGAATTATATATATATATATATATATATTTTTTTTTTAACCAAACGGAGGTGAGTGTGCACAACTCGAATCTAGAGCCCAGGCCATACTGCCAGCCAGTAACAACTGCATGAAGATGTCTACGTGGGAGAGAGTTGCTAAATTGTGATTCAATTGTCATGTGCAAATCACATGTTGAAGTGCTATAGTTTTTGCACGTATTACAGTACAATTAAAATGTGCATGAAATAATATCAGTAATACAAGATGAAACTGCAGGTTGATGTGGATGCATGCAATATGCTGCTGCATCAGCATTACACGACATTCGTGGCCAAAAATATTGGCACCCTTGCATGTTTTTCAAATAATGCACCATTTCCTCCAGAAAATTGTTGAAATTAAAAAAAAATTTTGGTGCCCTCATATGTATCTCTTTGGTTTTCAGTATAACAAAAGAAAAAAAAAACCTGACAATCTCGGCTTATTCCATGCAGAAATCCTAAAATGGCCCGGACAATATTATTGGCACCTCTTGGAAGTTGTTTGAAATTATTAAATTTCAAGCAGGTGATTCTCCTTCACTTTGGAATTGAACTCACCTGTGGTGAGTTGCAGGTGCCTGCAATATAAAAATCACTTATTCAACCAGTTTGAATAGAGAAAAGGAGACATTCTGCTGTTTCATGTCACTGTGTGTACCGCAATGAGCATGGAGAAAAGAAAGAAAACCAGAGAATTGTCAAAGGAAGTCAGACACAACATTGCAGCCAAGCATGGACAATCTCAAGGCTACACATCCATCTCCAAAGACCTTGAGGTTCCTGTGTTCACCGTACGCAATGTTATCAGGAAGTTTAAGGCCCACGGCACTGTAGCGCACCTCCCTTGACATGGCAGGAGAAAAACTTGATGAATGATTGCAGCGAAGGATTGTTCGAATGGTGGAAAAGCACCTCAATCAACTGCCAAACAGATTCAAGCTAACCTTCAGACACAAGGTAGGAGTTTCAACGTGCACCATCCGTCGCCAACTCAATAAAAGGGGGGTTATATGGTAAGGAGACCCAGGAGGACCCCACTGCTGAGAGAGAGACATAAATAAGCCCGACTTGAGTTTGCCAAAACACTCCCGAACAAGCTAAAATCCTTCTGGGAGAATGTCCTGTGGACACATGAGACCAAATTAGAGCTTCTTGGTAAAGCACATCATCTCTATGTTTACAGAAAACAAATTGAAGCCTTTAGAGCAGGGGTCGGGAACGTGTGGCTCGCGAGCCAGGTATGGCTCTTTTGATGATTGCATCTGGCTCGCAGATAAAATTGGAGTTTGAAACTTGGAAAGCCCAATATTTCTCGCAGAAGCTTTACCTATAGTTTGAATGGTGTCGTGCTTCATTCACGTGCAGGGCTGAACTTGGCAGAAGGAGAGAAGAAAAAACACCTCCGAATTGTCTGAAGCGGTTTTTGTTTCGTCCAGTCATGCGGCCGACGCGAGTAGTGATTTCGGTTCCTCCAATGACGTGCCACCGCCGAGACGCGTAGCGGAATTCATCTCGACCAATCACGCGCCACCGCTGAGGCGACTCGTGATTTCGGTTCCTCCAATGACGTGCCGCCGCCGAGACGCGTCACGGAATTCATCTCGACCAATCACGCGCCACCGCTGAGGCGACAGCATCCCAGATTCGGCCGGCCGCGCCGCACCTCTCGAGTATGTCAGCCCATGCGCAGGCCAGCCAGACTCACTTGGGTCAACATCTCCCTCTCTCATTTGCTCAAAGCTAACCCTTCGACGAAGAAGATGGCGAAAAGAAAAAAAGATGAGGAGTATCGTACATTTCAGGACGAATGGGCCGAAGAATTCGCCTTTGTGGAGAGAGCAGGTTCTGTGGTGTGTCTAATTTGCAATGACAAAATTGCATCGATGAAACAGTCGAATATAAAGCAGCACTTCGACACGCGCCATGCTACCTTTGCATCAAAATACCCTGCGGGAGACAGCAGAAAGAAAGCGTGCCAAGAGCTACTGAGCAGGGTGCAAGCCAGCCAGCAGCAACTCCGCGTATGGACCCGGCAAGGTGACTATAATTCCGCCAGCTTTGCTGGATCTTTAGCAATCGTGAGGAACGGAAAACCATTCACAGATGGCGAGTATGCAAAAACGTTCATGCTGGATGTCGCCAATGAACTTTTTGATGATCTTCCGAACAAAGACAAGATAATCAAACGGATACAAGACATGCCTCTGTCGGCAAGAACTGTTCATGATCGTACCATCATGATGGCAAACCAAGTGGAGGACATAAATACAGCGCCGTTCTTTTCCCTGGCTTTGGATGAGTCAACAGACGAAAGCCATTTGTCGCAGTTCAGTGTGATTGCAAGATATGCTGCTGGTGATACACTGCGCGAAGAAAGTCTTGCTGTTCTGCCAATAAAAGGGTCCACAAGAGGTGAGTATTTATTCAAGTCTTTCATGGAGTTCGCTCAAGAAAAAAATCTACGAATGGATAAACTTATCTCGGTGTGTACTGATGGTGCTCCGTGTATGGTGGGGAAAAACAAAGGATTTGTGGCGCTTCTCCGTGAACATGAAAATAGACCCATCCTAAGTTTCCATTGCATTCTCCACCAGGAGGCACTTTGTGCTCAGATGTGTGATGGGCAGCTTGGCGAAGTGATGTCGCTGGTCATTCGTGTGATCAACTTTATTGTTGCCCGAGCCTTAAATGGTCGCCAGTTTAAAACAATGCTGGATGAAGTTGGAAATAACTATCACGGTCTGCTTTTGCACAGCAATGTGCGTTGGTTGTCAAGAGGGAAGGTGCTTAGCCGTTTTGCGGCTTGCCTGAACGAAATCCGGACTTTCCTTGAAATGAAAGGGATTGAGCATCCTGAGCTAGCCGAAACTGAGTGGCTCCTCAAGTTTTACTATCTCGTGGATATGACTGAACATCTGAACGAGCTCAACGTGAAAATGCAAGGCATTGGAAATACAGTGTTATCCCTTCAACAAGCCGTGTTTGCTTTTGAAAACAAGCTGGAGCTCTTTATCATGGATCTTGAAACAGGTCGTTTACTACATTTTGAAAAACTGAGACAATTTAAAGATGCATGCACAGCAAGTGAGCCCACTCAAAACTTTGATCTCCACCAGTTAGCTGGCTTCGCATCCAGTCTCCTACAGTCATTCAAAGCACGCTTTGGAGAATTTCGTGAGCACACTCGTCTTTTTAAGTTCATCACCCATCCAAACGAGTGTTCACTGAACACAGCCGACCTGAGTTACATTCCTGGTGTCTCCGTCAGAGATTTTGAAGCAGAAGTGGCTGACCTGAAGGTCTCAGACATGTAGGTGAATAAGTTCAAGTCACTGAATGAAGATTTGGAAAGAATCGCACGACAGAAAGCAGAGTTGGCGAGCAAGCACATGTGGACAGAAATGAAAAAACTTCAACCCGAAGACGAGCTGATTATCAAAACTTGGAACGCGCTTCCTGTCACATACCTCACACTGCAGCGTGTGAGTATTGCTGTATTGACCTTGTTTGGATCTACGTATGCATGTGAGCAGTCATTCTCACATCTTAAAAACATCAAGTCCAACCTACGATCACGTCTAATGGATGAAAGCCTCAACGCTTGCATGAAGCTTAACCTCACCAAGTACCAACCAGACTACAAAGCCATCAGCAAATCCATGCAGCACCAGAAGTCCCATTAATGGTGAGTATTATAACAACATTATTTAAAATAATAAATTCAGAGGCTTATTATACTCACATTTAGTTGAATTCAGTCTTAAAATATATTATATGGCTCTCACTGAAATAGATTTCCAAATATTTTGCTTTAATGGCTCTCTGAGTCAAAAACGTTCCCGACCCCTGCTTTAGAGAAAAAAAAAACACCTTCCCAACAGTCAAACATGGAGGAGGCATGCCTGAGCTCGTATGCAAAGCATGAACATGAGACGTTGACCACAACATCCCCAATAATTGAAATAAACCAAGGAGTGACCTGTAACTCTATAATGTTACCACCAAGGTCTCTGCTAGCAACTGTGGTGAAGGTTGTCCTCATGAACACTACATCAATATGCACTGAAGACAGTTCTCAGCTCTTGCATGTGTTCTTGAAATGCCTGTTTGAGGTTAAAGATGGCATCTACTTCTGCTTCAGTGACTGCTTTACATTCATGACAACAGTTCCATATCACAAGCTGCCGTTTCACTTTTGACATACTAATTTCTATTACAGAGTTGCTCGTTTGTATGAGCAACTATACACCTACCATTTTCATAAATGGGAATGGCAGAGGTGCGCTCTCTCTACAGGCTGACAGGCTGAGTCATAATCATAATAATAAGGCTCAGATGAAGCAGTATGACATCCTTTCCCCAAATCATGTGGCCCTTTAACATCAAGGCTATTGACTGTTCTTGTGGTCTTGAGCAAAGCACCAGCATGCTCTGTGCATTTGCAAGTCTCTCTTGTGCAATCACTCAGCTGACATTCGACGAACAGGTTTGATCATGACGCAAGGCAATGTCTTTGCTGCAGTTCTACTCTCTTAAAAGCTTCCATTAGCTGAGGCCTTGCCCCCCCCCCCCCCCATTATCACACAACAGATGACACTGCAAGTCCTTCACGATTATTTCTTTCACAGCAGGCTTAGGCTCCGGAAATACAAACCTACCTTTCTTGAAAGCTCGTATTTCCTCGTCGTGTTTTGCATTGTACATTTTATAACATTCCATTTTAGCTCTTGCAATAAACCTGGTGTTGGCTTAGTGGTTAGGGTGACGGCTTGGGATCCTAGGGTCCTGAGTTCAAGCCCCGTTGGCCGCTGAATTAAAAATACACCAGGATGTTGACTCAGCCTGTCATCCTTCTGAGGTCGGCAAAATGAGCACCAGTGTACTGGTAAGGGGGACACTGCGTCAGCGGCATAGCCGTGTCCCAACCAATGATGCAACCAGCAGCCACAGGCTGCGCGAGAGAGGAGAGAGGAGAGAGGAGAGAGGAGAGAGAGGAGAGAGAGGAGAGAGAGGAGAGAGAGGAGAGAGGAGAGAGGAGAGAGAGGAGAGAGAGGAGAGAGAGGGGAGAGAGAGGAGAGAGAGGAGAGAGAGGAGAGAGAGGGGAGAGAGAGGAGAGAAGAGGAGAGAGAGAGGAGAGAGGAGAGAGGAGAGAGGAGAGAGGAGAGAGGAGAGACAAGAGAGGAGAGAGGAGAGAGGAGAGAGCTCTTGCAATCGTAACACAATTCATTTGATCTGCTGCCTTTTGCTTCTTCCCCCCACCTCTCTCTCTCTCTCTCTCTGGGTTAATGCTACAACTAGGATGGGACCCTATCCGGGAAGCTGCCTTGTTTTCTCTCAGAGTCAACCCTATACTTGGCACGAGAGGCCACGTTCTTTCTTTCTTGGTTTTGAATATAAATGTTTATTCTGGGCCCTTTTCCTTTGCAGGTTACTGATTTTGAAGCACATTGCAATCCATGGCAGAGTTTACGTCTGCGCATGCGTAAGTGGCGTTCAACGACTTGTGGTGTATTGTGAATGTATTTTTTTTTGTTGTTCTTTCATCGAAATAAATAAATACTAACGATACCTGTGCACATGCACGGGATAGCAGTACAACATAGCTGGTAGCAGACGACAGACCGTACATGGGGAATGACAAAAATATGCGTTGTGCAAAATGCAAGTGGTACTATGGAACGCCAAGACTTCCCAAACATTGTCGGCATGTCCGCTAAGTGCCACAGCAATTTCATAGGGATCGTGTGATGGCGAGCCGAGTTTTTAGTGTACAAGCTTGGTATTATAATAGAGATATATGTTGTGATACAAGTGAAACATTCCAGGGACGACGTCGCTTCCTCCCATTAGAATCACTTCAATTGCTTCAGCCATTATTGAGATCACGTGGCTGAGGAACGAAAGAAGAAAGAAGTAGAATGTAGCGGTTTCGCGGTCTCCCACCCGATTTGGCGTTTCATCGATGTATTCTGGCATGGTTTTTTTTTTCATTCCTCTTGGTTCTGAAAATGCTCAAGTACAAAAAGGTACGACTTTTAAAGGCTGACGACATTATTCAGTCCCGGGCTGCTTCACTCGGTGCGTTGCCTTTTCTTGTGGTGGAAATGGTAGCACACTGCTTTTGCAGGTCGTGCTTTACAACACTCGATGACAACACCCTGCAAAGGTGATTAATCCACGAGCTCTCTCTCTCTCTCTCTCTCTCTCTCTCTCTCTCTCTCTCTCTCTCTCTCTCTCTCTCTATCGAGTGCAGCCTGTGGCTGCTGGTTGCATCATTGGTGGGGACGCGGCTATGCCGCTGATGTAGTGTCCCCCTTACCAGTACACTGGTGCTCATTTTGCAGACCTCGGAAGGATGACAGGCTGAGTTAACCTCCTGGTGTAGTTTTAATTTAGCAGCCCAACGGGGCTTGAACTCAGGACCCTGGGATCCCAAGCCGCCACCCTAACAACTAAGCCAAAACCAGGCTTAATCCACGAGCTGAATGAATGGAATCATCGGCACTACCTGAGGCGGAAAAGTTCTCATGCAAGCTTCGTATCCCCACATTATATATTCAGTATGAAAGCCTTATAGGTTGCCCAGCTTCTGGGGGTTATTTTTTTTTTGAAACCACATTGACGTGTTGACCCTCATTGATGCTGGTAAGGCATTTTAATCTCCATTGTAACCTGTCAAATCTCAGTCTCACCCTATCGCTCTGGAAGGACTGTCGAACGCAAACAAACCCACCTATCGATTCCCACGGTGAACCATTGGATGATTTTCCTCATCTTGAACTTCTCAGCCTCACCGCCAGACGAGACCTCTATTGGGCTGAACAAATAGCAAAGTTGCCCTGCAAAGCCAGCCAAAGACTCAGCATCCTCCATCATCCCTTGAAAAAAAAAAAAAAATTGAACTATTCACAGCCTACAAAAACTTTTTGTCCATAGCTCAATGGAGTATTGCCATTAGTACGGAGTATTCTGCTCAATAAAATCCTCTCCGACGTGCTGGCACCCCTACCATCACATCCATCTCTCCGAGATTCTGCAGGATCAAAATCTCCCAACATTTTTTGGCATCTCCCACAATGAGGCAGAAGCACAGGGTCTGCTGCTGTCATATCACAGAAATAATGGTGGATTATCTGTTTGTTACCACCTCTCCTCCCTCGGCCCTCCAATCCTCCAGGACACGTTGTTCTTCCAGTAACTCCATCCCAATCAACACTGTCTTCTCCAATTTGTGGAACCGTTTTCCGGAAACCACGTGATCTTCCATCCCAAACCCGCAAACTATTTCGACCCCAATTACGCAAACCTAACCCAACACTACCTTGCAAGATCTTTCTCTTTCTCTCTCTCTCTGTTCATTGCCCTGTCACTGTCAGCATGTTGACATTTTGCAGTCACCTTGCTCTTCAATGAGCCTAGATTTCATATTTAACAACAAAACAAATAAATAAATAAATAAATAAAAACACAGGCTCTAGCATCACTTTCCCCCCATTGTTTGAGCACCACCACCACCCAGGTGAGTGTAAACAAGCAACACACGGACAGGAAAGCATGTTCTTAGTTGTGCAACGAGTGCATGACCAAATTTCATACTTCACCAGCATTATCCTTTCATTTATCCATGTAGAAGGGTGTAAAATGCCCAATTTCCGGTCAACACGTGGTAACCATACTGGGGCGGGAACACAAAGTAGTGGCTTTTACAAGAGTTCACTCACTTCTTGAACCACCACTTTTCCAAAAGATCCTCACTCCGTTCCAGCATGTTTGTGCAGGCAAAGTCTGAACCTTCACACAGGGACTCCATGATCTCTACAAGACGAGTCTCACTGCCCACAAAATGGCGGGGGTTCGAGGGAGGACAAGGCAGAGGGGAGGATTGTTACTATTTCACAGATAAAATCGCTTTTTAAAAACTGCAATGTTAAAATTTTCCTCTTCTTCATGCACGTCAGCTTATTGTGTCAGAACAACAGGAAGGGCAGGTGCACTCGCACCTGGAGTGATATCTGGAAAGTCTTCTCTCCTCCCATGCTGTGTTTCCACCACCAAAATTTTTCTTTGCTGTGTCTTGTATTCCCTGAAATTATCAAACAAAAGAAAACATTTTACGACAACCAACGGCACAACCTTCAATAAAAGAATATATTCTAATTTCCTTTTTCTTCTCTTTCATCTCTTTTACTCTCTTTCATGACACAGGTTTGCGACCAGAAAATTGTTTGATATTTATTGGGTGAATTTGATCAATTTTTTTCCTGCTGATATCAAAAATGACAAAGAAATTATCCTATCACATATAGTTTCTTCACAAAATCGATCATTGCGTTTTACCAGTGTGCCCGAGTTTGATTATTGTGTTTTACTATTTTATCCCAATGTAATATCCCCTTTCTCTAATCCCATTACAGATCTGTACACGATTGGAAACAATAATGGCTTCTCGAGGATGTGTAACCAGCCCGGACAAATTTTGTTACATTTGTGGCGAGTTTATGACTAAGAAACGTCAGAGATACATTACTTACTTTGTTAAAAAAAATCTTACTATGCCTACTTTGGTGTGAAATTAGGAGACTAAGATAAGACATGGGCTCCTCATAAGGTCTGCTCAATTTGTGTTGAAGAACTAAGACAATGGACAAAATGTACAAAGAAGTCTTTTCGTTTTGGGGTTCCAATGATATGGAGAGAGCCTAAAAATCACAGTGATGACTGCTACTTTTGCTCATGTAAGGTACAAGGACAATATTCAAAGAGTGTGAAAAACATTGTTTATCCAAATCTCCCATCTGCATTGCGACCTGTTGCCCATGGACAAGATGTTCCAGTCCCATCACCACCAGGAAACCTTGAAGACATACACTTAAGTTCTGAGTCAGAAAGCAGCAATAGCAATGATGATGCAGACTTCAATAGTGGTAAAAGTGAAGAACCTCAACTATTCAACCAGTGCGAATTAAATGATCTAGAGAGGGACTTGGGACTTGCAAAGGTGTCAGCAGAGCTTTTAGGCTCCAGGCTTAAATCCAAGAGTCTTTTAGCTCCTGGTGCATCATTCTCTTGGTACCGTAACCAAGAAAAAGTGTTTGTTCCGTATTTTGCTCAAGAAAATGATTTGGTTTATTGTACAGATCCATCAGGACTAATAGAAACGTTTGGCATAAGTTACAGCCCTGATGAATGGAGACTCTTTATTGACTCTTCAAAGAGAAGTCTTAAAGCAGTTCTTTTGCATAATGGTAATAAATATGCTTCCATCCCTGTTGGACACTCAGTGATCATGAAGGAGACACATGAAAATTTGGTGTTACTCTTAAACATGATTAAATACAAAGATCACAACTGGATGATTTGCGGTGACTTGAAGATAATTTGCATGTTACTTGGACAACAGTCAGGCTACACAAAGTTTCCTTGTTTCTTGTGTGAGTGGGATAGTAGAGCCAGGGACCTCCATTGGTCTCAAAAACAATGGCCAAGTAGGGATACGCTTACACCAGGGACAAAGAACATCCTTCAAGAACGCTTGGTGAATCCGAAAAGGGTTCTTTTGCCTCCTCTACAAATAAAACTTGGCCTGATGAAGCAATTTGTAAAAGCTTTGCCACAGGATGCAGAAGACTTCAAGTATTTGCGTAGTAAGTTTCCTGCTCTATCAGATGCCAAGGTTAAAGAGGGTGCATTTGTTGGACCAGATATAAGAAAACTCGTCAAGGATGAAAATTTTGAAAACTCTCTTGGTGATCCTGAAAAAGATGCATGGATTAGTTTGAAAGATGTGATAAAGAACTTCTTGGGTAATTACAAGGATCCAAACTACAAAGACATCGTGGGAAGAATGCTAGAAAAAGTTTGAGGCCTTAGGATGTAAAATGAGCCTTAAAGTTCATTTCCTACATGCCCATTTGGATTACTTTCCAGAAAATCTAGGGGATGTGAGTGAAGAACAAGGGGAAAGGTTTCATCAAGATGTGAAGGAGATGGAAAGAAGATATCAGGGAAGATGGAATGTTAGTATGATAGCCGACTACTGCTGGATGTTGCACCGTGAAAGTCCACCAAATGCTCACAAACAAAAAAGTTCCAGGTGTAGTTTTCAAGTGAGAAAGAACAGATTTTGAGGTGCTGAACCTAAAAAAATGATTGGAGCACTTGTAAAGAATCTATTGTCTTACTTTTTAATTGCATTTGTGCCATTTCTCTTTGCTAAATAGAGTACCAAATTTATTTTTATTAGTTTCATTTTGTCTTACCAGATGGGAATTTACCTAAAATTCTTGTATATTTCATCATCAATTTGTAAGAAAACCTTACGTGACTGAGAAAAACTGTTTTGATATTTCGAATTAGCACCCCAAAAATATATAAAGTAACAAAATTATCAAAACAATTTTTTTAAAGTTCCATTTTGCAGACCTGTGTTATCCATCTCTCTAAGGAGAAGTGAATTGTTGCAGAAATTTTTCTGTAAGGCTCAACTGGCTGCGCCTGGATGGGTGTGAGGGTTGTGGAGTCGCGGCTGAAACCCGAATCCCATCCAGGTTCTGCCTGATGACTCTGTCTTTAATCTTAACTTCTTCGGGGTCCTTCTTGGTCTTCTGTTTCATTGTGTTTGTACCATATATTGATGCTGGGTGGACTGTGCTTCCCCGCTGATGGACTTCTCGTTGCTTGTACATGATGCTGCGTTGAGCCTCGGGAGTAACTGCTGAAATCTATCTGTCTGGGTTCTAACCAACATCTCGGTTTTTTTTGTTCCTTTCACATTTCTTTCGAAAAAATTAAAATACAAATTCACAATTCTCTTTTCATTCTAATTCTTTATTTTTCTTCTCTTTCATCACTTTTTCTCTCTATACCTCTCTTTCGTTGTCTATCTCTCTAAGGAGAAGTGAATTCTTGCAGAAATTTTTCTGTAAGGCTCACTTGGCTACACCTCGATGGGTTTGAGGGTAGTGAAGTAGCGGCTGAAAACCGAATCCTATCCAGGTTACTCCGAATGACTTCATCTTTGCTCTTCACTTCTTCTTGGTCTTCTGTTTGAATACAACAAACCTCAAAAACACAATTATCTCAAACTTACACAAGAAACTTTTAGGACCAACCCAGTAAAAGATTCGGCCCTTGCCAAAAAAAAGAAAAAAGCATTGCATGTCACAAAAACGGTTGTCAAACTTCCCGTCTGTACATATTGTTGTGGTGCCGGGTCTCGGTGGCGAGCACGACCGCTAGAGGGAGCAGTAGAGTTAGCTCCACCGAACACCCGGAATTTAGGTCATACCTTTCAGATAACTCCGAAAGGTCACGGGTCCCTTATCGGACCAAAAATCGCCAATAGGTCGACCACGTGGGATAGGGTCAATTGCCAATTTCAATATACCTAAATACCCACGTCGTCCAACTACCGGGGAAATTCACCCTCGGCAGGATCTGCACGATCCGGGCCGTTACCGAGTTGGATCCGAGTCGTACCCCGAGCGGGGAGTATCAGAACCCTGCCGGCCAATTGCACGATGACGGCAACAATGAGGCCTCCTAATTCCCGTTCGCAGCGCGGCAAACCAATGGTAGAAAGGACAAGGACGAGCTGGGACATTCAACAAGAGGGGATTTATTTACAATGGGGGGAAGGGAAGCACACAGTTATCAGCAGAGTTATCCGAATAAGAAATGTAATGTACAATGAGCAAAAGAAAGCACTTACACAATTCTACTTGAAGACAGGCCCACACACAGACACACACAGGTCAGGTATGGGAGCATGTGCCGGAACAGCACGTCGCTGCGTCCACTTTCCGCCGGTACTCCAGGGGCCTCCGTCTGGCCATCCCCCAGGCAGATGCCAGGCCCATCCCCATCTCCTTGAGATGATGTTCAACCTGTTGCAACCATGAGGCACGTGGTCGACCCACTGGCCTCCTCCACTCATGAGACTCCCTCGCTGAGAGAATCTGGTGAGCAGGATCAGAGTCAGGAAAACGAGCCACATGTCCATACAGCCGCAACTGACGCTCACGGACTATGCAGGTAACAAATCTCATCCGAGTCTCTCTCAGCAACCGCTCGTTGGACACAAAATCCGACCAGCAATAGCCAAGGATTCTCCGAAGAGACCTGGTACCAAAGGAATTAAGTCTCCGTCTCAGATCCTTGGTCAGAGTCCAAGTCTCGCACCCATAGAGCAAGAATGGAAGTACCAAGGACCTGAAGACTCGGACTTTCGTCCTCCCGCACAGGTACCGGCAGCGCCACACCCCATGATCCAGTGAATCCATGACTCCCCAGGCCCGACCCAGACGTCTATTGACCTCTGACTCGCAGCCAGCAGAGACATGAATATCACTGCCAAGGTAAGTGAATCTCTCCACGACCTCAACATCCTCACCACAAACAGACACAGACAGGACAGCAGCATCCAAGATGTCACCGAAAGCCTGGATCTTAGTTTTGACCCAAGAAACCCGTAATCCCAACGGCTCCGACTCCTCATTCAGCACCTCGAGGGCCCCCAAGAGGATGTCTAAAGTCTCCGCAAAGATGACTGCATCATCTGCAAAGTCAAGGTCCGAGATCTTGACATTCCCAAATGACGCACCGCAACTTGATCTCTCCGACATCCTCCCTAGAATCCAGTCCATACAAGTGCTGAAAAGTGTGGGGGCAAGTACACATCCCTGACGAACTCCAGTAACAACTGGAAATAAGTCAGAGATGGTACCACCACACTTCACAGCACTCTCAGTACCAGAGTAGAGTTCAGACATCAGATCGATCAGTTTTGGTGGCACCCCACGAAGACCAAGAATCCTCCAGAGGACATCCCGATTCACTGAATCGAACGCTTTACAGAGATCAACATAGGCTGCAAGCAGCCCCTGCCGAAACTCTCGTCTGCGTTCGGTGAGGACACGAAGTGCAAGGATACGGTCAATCGTTGACCTCTTTGGTGTAAAGCCTGACTGCTCTGGACGCTGGTGCTCAAGCAGATGGTGGCGAACCCTATCGAGAATTATCCGAGCAAAGACCTTGCCCGGCACTGAGAGCAGCGTCACCCCTCGGTAGTTGTTGCAGTCTTGGCGATCACCCTTCCCTTTCCAGAGAGGGACAACAAGGCCCCTCTTCCAGTCAGTTGGGATGATGCCTGTGTTCCAGGCAGAGCACAAAACTGCATGCAACGACACGAGTGCAGCATTTCCACCAGCCTTGAGAAGTTCAGCATGGATGCCACAGATCCCTGGAGCTTTGCCCCGTTTCAACTGGTTCACCGCAGCCCGTGTTTCCACAAGCGTAGGTGGACCACAGTTGATTCGAGGGTCAGCAGCAGGGATTGTAACACCCTTGACGTCCAACTCGACAGTTGGGGGATCAGCCTGGTACAACCGCTCAAAGTAACCGGCCCAGTGGGCCTTCACTTCAAACTCCTCTGTCAAGAGCCTACCACTCTCTGCTCGAACTGTAGTGCTCCGAGGGATGGGCTTGGATGAACGTAATGCGCGAATTCCCCTGTAAGCGGGACGAGAATCACCTGTCCACAGGTGATGCTCTACCCCCTCACAGATTCCTCGCACATAGGCCTCCTTGTCCACCCTCAGTGCACGTACAGTTTTACGCCTCAGCTCCCTGAACAGCTCAGCTCTACCATTCAGCCTGGCCCTGCGACTCTGGTCAATGGTATCCAGTGTCCCTTGAGAGACAAAATTCTTCTTTGCCCTGCGGTGAGCTCCAAGGCATCCACCGGCAACATCAAGGACGGTGGTCTTGAAGGCGTTCCACAACTCTTCAGGACCTCCCAAAGCACCCAGACCCCCCAACTGTCCACTCAGCCTGTTCGCAAACTCCTCAGCTACTCTCTCATCCCTGAGCTTGGCAACATCCAGCCTCGGCTGGGATGGTACCATTCTCCAGGATTTAAGGTGCAGCTTTAGAGTTGCTACAACAAGCCTGTGGTCAGCATTGAGGAACTGAGCACTCCGGTAGACCCTGCAGTTCTGGATCATCCTCCAACGACCGTCAATGAGGACATGGTCAATCTCCTTTGCCACACCGCCAGCGTTGGAATACCAAGTCCAGCGATGAGCTTGTGGGCGCTGAAACCATGAACCAGCCACCCTAAGTCCATGACTTCTTGCAAAGTCAAGGAACTTAGTGCTATTCTGGTTCATAGTTCCTGACCCATGGGGACCAACACACACCTCATAACCATCCCTATCAGTTCCAGTCGATGCATTGAAATCCCCCAAGACTAGAAGTGTATCTCGTCTGGGGCACTGATCAACCACAGACTCGAGTGTGGCGTAGAATGCATCCTTCACGGTGAGATCACTCGCCTCAGTCGGAGCATAAACAGAGACCAGGGAAATGACACCTAAGGAGTGACGAATCCTTAATCTCATAATACGCTCGTTGACCGGTGTTACCTCAATTATCATTGGGGTCAGCTTATTGGACACAGCTACAGCAACTCCTTGGGTATGGTAACCATCAGAGCGACCAGACCAATAGTAGGTGTAACCACCCACCATTATCTCGCCGCAATCCGGTCTCCGAACCTCAGAGAGAGCTGCAATCCCGATGTCCAAACGCTTGAGCTCAGATGATAACAGAGACAGGTGATCATCCTCTCTTAGGGATAGGACATTCCAGGCACCCACCCGAAGGGACCGCCTCAGGTTAATCCAAGGAGACCGCCGTCTGGTGGACGACACCTCAGCACCACTCCGACGCACTCTCCCGCAATCTGACCCAGGGATGTTACCCCGTGGTTTCCCTCCTATCAAAGATTGGGGGTCCCGAAGGCTTTGCCCCAATCCCGTCATCCGGTGAGCTGCCCTGCGAAGGGAAGCTGCACAGGAGGTACTCCCACGGAGTGGGTTTTCAGATTTTTTTGCGTTTTTGCGTTTTGCGGAATGAAGGGTTTTACGGTGGCCGGAGTGCAAATCCTGCCACCAACCTCCTAATAAGAAGTGACCCAACTGCAGGAGGACGTCCGCAGACACAGTTGGGCACTAGATATGGATGGCCGTTGGCTCACAAGGAGCTCCTCCGCCCTTTGACACACACACCCCCAAAAGAAATGATGGCCACGGCCTTTATTGATACCCCCAGCTCGTAGGGAAGGTGAACTGGAGGTAAGAGCCTGTCTTGGACCTTCTCACTTCATGCGGTTTCACCGACTTCGAACCCACTGGTGGGACTCGAACTCACGACCCGGAGTATACAGCCCTCATTCCTGGCTGCTCGGCCGCCGCACTGTTCGGTCACCACCACCACGGTGAGGCACCACAAAGGTCCGTAGACCGCAATCGCCGTAATCCCACAGAACCCTCATCGACCACCACTCTGCCATCGCCATGATAGCCCGGTCTCCGTCCTCTCCTCTTTCTTTTTCCCTTCAGGTCCGAGTGATTTCTTTTTTCGGGCCGCTCGCCTCCTGATTGGACGGTGGGTTGTCAGGCGACTCGTGGCGGCCTCCCGATTGGCCGGGCCATCTCAGGCGATCCGCTCGCCGTTCGCGATTCATCCGGGGGGGGGGGGTGGCGAGCATATTCGTGGCCCGTCCCCCCAGAGAGGAATAGCTCCTTCTTGAGGCGACGTGCCTCCGGATTGGCGGGAACGCGGCGTACGTCGCTCGCGCTTTGCCCATTGGTGGAGGTGTGGTGGGAAAGTCGCCCTCTTTGCGTGATTGGATAAGAGGTGGAGTCAGGGCTGAGGCAATGAAAATCTCCGCCCACGTACGTGCTCGAACGCACATGGGCAATGGCGTCGGTGTTGTTATCGAGGTTGTTGGTGATGTAAAAATGGGGTGTATTGTGAATGTATTTTTTTTTGTTGTTCTTTCATCGAAATAAATAAATATATATGTTGTGATACAAGTGCAACATTCCAGAGATGACGTCGCTTCCTCCCATGAGAATCACTTTAATTGCTTCAGCCATTATTGGTAGCACACATTATTTGAGAGCAGTACTCCATCAGCCGATCTATAAAATAACTTCGTAGCACACGTACACTGAATTCTCATTCGACACAGGGGATGGATTCTAACTATACACATATACTTAACGAAATAACTGAGCTACGGGGACTCTGGCTGTTGTGTGCAATGAGTTCCAGATTCGTAACAATATGAGCAATTCGATATTTCAAAAGATGGATTATATGGTAGGCTCTTGACAGAGGAGTCTGAAGTGAAGGCCCGCTGGGCCAGTTACTTTGAGCGGTTGGACCAGGCTGACCCACAAGCTGTCGAGTTGGACGTCAAGGGTGTTACAATCCCTGTTGCCTACCCTCCAATCAACTGTGATCCACCTTCGCTTGTGGAAACACGGGCTGCGGTGAACCGGTTGAAACGGGGTAAAGCTCCAGGGATCTGTGGCATCCATGCTGAACTTCTCAAGGCTGGTGGAAATGCTGCACTCTTGTCATTGCACGCAGTTCTGTGCTCTGCCTGGAACACAGGCATCATCCCAACTGATTGGAAGAGGGGCCTTGTTGTCCCTCTCTGGAAAGGGAAGGGTGATCGCCAAGATTGCAACAACGACCGAGGGGTGACGCAGCTCTCAGTGCCGGGCAAGGTCTTTGCTCGGATAATTCTTGGTAGGGTTCGCCACCATCTGTTTGAGCACCAGCGTCCAGAGCAGTCAGGCTTTACACCAAAGAGCTCAACGATTGTCCGTATCCTTACTCTTCTGGTCCTCACCGAACGCAGACGAGAGTTTCGGCAGGGGCTGCTTGCAGTCTATGTTGATCTCTGTAAAAGTGTTTGATTCAGTGAATCGGGATGCCCTCTGGAGGATTCTTGGTCTTCGTGGGGTGCCACCAAAACAGATCGATCTGATGTCTGAACTCTACTCTGGTACTGAGAGTGCTGTGAAGTGTGGTGGTACCATCTCTGACTTATTTTCAGTTGTGACTGGAGTTCGTCAGGGGTGTGTACTGGCCCCCACACTTTTCAGCACTTGTGTGGACTGGATTCTAGGAAGGATGTCAGAGAGATCAAGCTGCGGTGCATCATTTGGGAATGTCAAGATCTCGGACCTTGATTTCGCAGATGATGAAGTTATCTTTGCGGAGACTTTAGATATCCTTTTGGGGGCCCTCGAGGTGCTGAATGAGGAGTTGGAGCCACCGGGATTACGGGTTTCTTGGGTCAAAACTAAGATCCAGGCTTTCAATGACATCTTGGATGCTGCTGTCCTGTCTGTGTCTGTTTGTGGTGAGGATGTTGAGGTCGTGGAGAGATTCACTTACCTTGGTAGTGATATTCATGTCTCTGCTGGCTGTGAGTCAGAGGTCAATAGACGTCTGGGTCGGGCCTGGGGAGTCATGGATTCACTGGATCATGGGTTGTGGTGCTGCCGGTACCTGTGCAGGAGGACGAAAGTCCGAGTCTTCAGGTCCTTGGTGCTTCCAGTCTTGCTCTATCGATGCGAGACTTGGACTCCGACCAAGGATCTGAGAGGGAGAATTAATTCCTTAGGTACCAGGTCTCTTCGGAGAATCCTTGGCTATCGCGGGTCGGATTTTGTGTCCAACGAGCGGTTGCTGAGAGACTCGGATGAGATTTGTTACCTGCATAGTCCGTGAGCATCAGTTGCGGCTGTATGGACATGTGGCTCGTTTTCCTGATGCTGATCCTGCTAACCAGACTCTCTCAGCGAGGGAGTCTCGTGAATGGAGGAGGCCAATGGGCCGACCACGTGCCTCGTGGTTGCAGCAGGTTGACCGGCATCTCAAGGAGATGGGGATGGGCCTGGCATCTACCTAGGGAATGGCCAGACGGAGGCCCCTGGAGTACCAGTGGAAAGTGAACGCAGCAACGCGCTGTTCTGGCACATGTTCCCATACCTGACCTCATTATATCCTCAAAGAGTTTTCTTTCTTTTTTCACCAACACTCTTGTTACCCTTGCGAACAAACCACGAAGAACTTTTCACTGAACAGCTTATTTGTGTGTTTGTGTGCACGATATCTCAAAAAGTTTAGGACGGATTCGGACTAAACTTGGTGGGCAGGTTGGGTGTGTAACAAGGAAGAAGTGACTCAATTTCAGTGAAGAGCTGAATCCGGATCCAGATCCGAGAAATTTTAAGCGATTCTTCACCATTGAGTGATAGGGATAAAACGGATATACAGTATAGCATGATATCTCAAAAAGTTCGGGACGGATTCAGACAAAACTTGGTGGATGAGTTGGTTAGGTGACACGGACCAACCAATTTGATTTTGGTTCAGGTCTGAATCCAGATCCGGCCTGTCAGTGGGGTACAAAAGGTAAACTAATCAGCCTGGTGGAGGTGTGTGCTTTACTGAGGGACCTTCCACTTACCCTTGCCTCTGGTGAGGGTATTGCATTTGGGTCCGTTTGGTTGTCTTTCTGTCTGTATTGACAGAACGCAAGTATGTGTATGAATTACATTCGACCCTTAAGAACCACAAGACCTTTTAAGACACCTAATAAACTCAAGACCCATTAAGACCATAAAGACCCCCCCCAAGACCTTGTAAGACCCCATAAAACCCTAAGAACTCGAAGACCATTTAGAATTTAGATCCTCTAGATTCTCAGACCTAAACACCTCCAGACCTTTCAATACCCTGTGTTTTTGGATATACTGTCGAGGCTCATATAAGAGCTAATACACAAAAACGCACAACAAGGGGAGCAGAAGACAAGAGGAGCGGGAGAGGGAAAGAAAAAAGTGGGGAACAGAGACATGAGGAGATCTGTGGAAGGGAGATGGATGTGGCGGGGTACACTGGGTGAACAAGATGGACACGAAAGCAGGGAATATGAAGGGAGGTGGGTGTGGGGTGGATTAACGGGGGTAGAAAGAAATCATTGTTTTGGATGGGGAAAGATAAGAGATGGTGGTGAACGACTGTTTTGAAGACCTGAAGGGA
The DNA here is from genome assembly GCF_056783735.1 of Eptatretus burgeri. NCBI lineage: Eukaryota > Metazoa > Chordata > Myxini > Myxiniformes > Myxinidae > Eptatretus > Eptatretus burgeri. The sequence continues at coordinate 104,022,089 of NC_140970.1, forward strand.
AGAATGGGATTGAAGAGAGTGTGGGAGTTTGTTCCAAAGTTGGTGGAAAAACACAAGAGGAATGAAATAATGAAGGTGAGCAGCGATTCTTAATTTTGGTAGTTTTACCAGAAGGGCATTGCTGGTGGACCTTGAGCACCCTGTGGAAATATGGGGGGGGCAGGCCGGAGAAGAGATGGTAGAAGACAGAAAGACCACCGATCTGCCTGAGGAGGGAGAGAGAGAAAAAGAGAAAGGAGAAAGGAGAAAGGAGAAAGGAGAAAGGAGAAAGGAGAAAGGAGAAAGGAGAAAGGAGAAAGGAGAAAGGAGAAAGGAGAAAGCAGAAAGGAGAAAGGAGAAATGAGAAAGGAGAAAGGAGAAAGGAGAAAGGAGAAAGGGAGAAAGGAGAAAGGAGAAAGGAGAAAGGAGAAAGGAGAAAGGAGAAAGGAGAAAGGAGAAAGGAGAAAGGAGAAAGGAGAAAGGAGAAAGGAGAAAGGAGAAAGGAGAAAGGAGAAAGGAGAAAGGAGAAAGGAGAAAGGAGAAAGGAGAAAGGAGAAAGGAGAAAGGAGAAAGGAGAAAGGAGAAAGGAGAAAGGAGAAAGGAGAAAGGAGAAAGGAGAAAGGAGAGAGGAGAGAGGAGAGAGGAGAGAGGAGAGAGGAGAGAGGAGAGAGGAGAGAGGAGAGAGGAGAGAGGAGAGAGGAGAGAGGAGAGAGGAGAGAGGAGAGAGGAGAGAGGAGAGACCAAAAGACTCAGCCTCATCGCAGGAGATACCAATGATCCGAAATGTCTTGGTTTCCACAGCGTGAAGCCGAGAAAGGTGAGAGGCAGGA
>NC_140970.1:104032897-104045397 GCF_056783735.1 Eptatretus burgeri
CCACTTGGAAGGCGGGCTCGGACCTACCTACCTGTCTCCCTCCCACCTATCGCCTTTGCCTGTCACTGTACATACCCACTCCCTTAATTTGTCAAACCCCAATTTAGCCCCAACTTATTTTTTTTGTTGTTTTTATTTTTACTCCCCCACTATAAATCGTCCCCTAACCCCCTTTATCGTCCTTGTTCGGCTAACCTATCCTGTCACCTAGCCTACTCCCAACCCCTACGTTCCCTTCCCAGAGGGGAACAAGGGAGAGCTAACGTCCTGTGCCGAGGCCCAAAGAAGCCTCAGAATGGCCTCCCCAGAGTTCGGCGATCTAACCCAAAGTGGGTCCAGCGGCCCACAACGACAGCGAGGGGATGGATGGTGCGGAGGGGTACATCTCCTAATCTACCCTAACCATTTAACAGTTAAACTACCCCGGGGCTTTCAACAAGCGCCTCTTGCTTAAACTATTGGTTCTAACAACCCAGATTCCCGTCGCCTGTGTTGGTGTCCTCACAATTTCGGGCCTCGCCCCCCAATTTTCTCTCCGTGCCCTCACACGGTCTCCTGGCTGGGACACGTGGCTCCCTTTGGCAGGCACGACCCTCTGCCGAATCTCCCGCTATGGCACCCCCGGGCACTACACTGCCTCCGAGCCTACCAGCTCCCTAACACCGGGGAGTGCCCCCCATGGCACCTCCCCTGAACCGCACACGTGGCAGGCCGGCCTCCCGGGCCCCTTTCCGAGGGTCACCCGTGCCCACAACACTGCCCACGCGGCTAATGGCGCCCCGGGCCCCCGCACCAAGCAGGCGCACCCGTGCCCACTACTCTATCCCGGCCCCCCATGGGCCCATGGCCTACCGCGGCCGACTAGCCTGGTGCCCGGGGTGCCCACTCAGCGATACTTACCTTTCGCAGCCACGCTCCCAAGCCCATCAACAGGGCTCCTGCACCCCTCCAAATGGGTCTCGAGCCTACTTTCCCACCAACAGCAAAACGACCTCCATTTTTCAATTTGACTAACCCCCTAACTCACTTTACTCTGACCCCGGGGTCCCTTGGGCGGGAGTCACTCCTCCCCCCAATCACTCATCGCACCATGCATTCCCCATTCGCTCCACACACACAGACCCGCTGGCCTCACTCACTCACCAAGCACATGCTTCCACTTCACTCACCAACAACTCTTCAACACACTCACCGCTGAACTCTGCCATCCTTCTATCTGCACCCCCTAACTAACTCGTGCTCCCACGTCGTCCCTTAAACTACAGCACGTTCCTTTTAACACTACGTAGCTAAACTACGTCCCCTCTACACATTCACCAGTCTGTCTCTGTCTCCTAACTCAAAAATTCATTTTATTTCCCAACCTAAATCTGGCTAAATCCCTCTACCTAATCCATTCCACGGACTCCATGAGGACTTACCCCTGCCCCATGAAGTCGGTCTAGCTAAGCTAACCCTTCCCCCTAACTAGTTTCCATCCTGTGCCCAGGAAGGGGGTCTTCCACCCCCCGCCCAGGAATCCTGTGCACCCGAAAGTGAGGCTTGCTTCTTTTTTTTTTTCCATGCGCAGCACCTGCGCGGCAACTCAGAGCTCGCGCACTTTGCACCTGCCCGTGACGTCATGCAGCTGCACGTGTTCCTCGTCCCTCCTTGGACGCTACCATCCGGCAGAGATACCCCTCCTGCCGGATTCCAACCACACGTGCAGCCATGACGTCACCGTGCGCATAAAAAAAAACACAAGCCCCACGTTTCGAGGGGTTTCCCACGCGAACACATGTGCTTTGCCCGTTGGAGCTTAACACACACGATCGCGTGGAGAACCCGTCGGTCCAAATCCGTTTACCTGCCTAAACTTTGTCCGTCCGCGGGATCGGCAAATCCACCGCGTGCGTTTCCGGACCGGGACTTCACTCTCGCAAGCGAGCACGTGGTGGTCTCGTGCGTTGCACAGCACGAACCGCGTGCTCACTGCTGGGCGAACCCGGCACGGTCCCCGAAACAACTACAGCCGCTACTCGGCTTTCTTTCTTTACATGTCGCCGTCGTCGCCTCCATTCCACACACGCATACCTGCGTGTTACGACGCACACAGTCCACTCCATCACATTCACACGGGGAGACGCGGCTGCGTGCTCCCGCATGCCAACCGACATCTCCCTCACATACCGCTCTCTCACACACACGGTCTCCCTTGCACACAGCGACCTTGCACACGGCCGTTCACTCACGCGTGCGGGGGAACTCAACCGCGGTGCCTCACTCGCACTCCGTGCCTCATCCACACACGCGGGGGCACTCACCCGCGGTGCCTCATCCACACACAGCGTGCTGGGAAGCACACACTCCGGCACACTCGCCACCACACCACTCACACGTGGTGCCTCACTCATACTGGCCGTTTCACTCACACACACGGCCTCACTCACACACGCGGGGGCACTCACCCGCGGTGCCCCATCCACACTCGGCGTGCTGGGAAGCACGTACTCCAGCACCATCGCCACCACACCACTCACACACGGGGTCGCTTCCACACACGGGGACGCACTCACGCCTTGCACCACACACACAGGGACAACTACACTGGGGATTCGTGTCCCCACAAGGGTCTCCGGGGCCTCTATACCCCCCAAGCTCTCCGTGCACCCGTCCACAGCACTCGTCCCCTCAACCTCGCAAAACACGACCGAACTCACCTGGTCGTGACTCGCCTCGAGGGGGCATACTCCCTCCCCTCGTTCCTGGAGGAGGCCATCCAGGTGCTCGCACCGGGTCTCTACCCAGTCCGCCAGCTCACCCCCATTATCCTCCACTACCTCTGTGTGTGTGTGTGCGTCACTTACCCCGTCCTCACCGTGCAGTCTTCCCTCTATTTTTTCTATCTCCCGTGTCTCTGCCAACTCTTCACCCTTTACCTCCCTTGTCTCAACTATTATTATTTCCTTTGTCACGGCCTTCATGCCCGCCTGCAGGCTTCGGCCCATGTTCTGCGTCTCACCCCGCAGCTTTTTCATTTCTTCCTTCATGTTTGCTTCCATTCCGTTTATTTGCTTGTTCATTTCGTTTTTCATTCCATTTGTATTTGTATCCATCTTCTCGTTCATGCCTTTCATTTCGTTTGTATTTGTATCCATCGTCGTTTTCACTTCATTCATATTCGCATCCATTTTTTCGATCATTTTCGCATTCATCTTTTCGTTCATTGCCGCCAGCATGGCGCATAGCTGGGCCATGTCGGATGCACTCAAGTGAGCCGTTTCGGCAGGGGTTGGGGAAGGGTCTTGGTGGAGAGGGGGGGGGGAGGTGTCATACACCGCGGCCGCTGCCGCACCCACCTCGGGCCCTGGGTTCAGTTGGGCGAGTCCGTGTTCCTGCACAATCAACATTTCCTGCTAGGGGATTCCATCCTGGACCATGGACTCTACATTATTACACATATACATTTCTAATACCCCCGGCTCCCGCTCGCCTTGAGACGCCATCTTGCTTCTCGTGAAGGGTTAATTTGCTCGCTCGTAATTTGGAGGGAATCGGGGGTCGCTTCTCTCACCCCTGGACCGATTCCCGTGAATTTAGCCGGAGACAGGACAGCCCGTTTTCCTGTTCTCAGTTACCAGTGCCGTGAGGAGGGCGATGAATTTGTATCGCACGACCTGACACCAGTGTTGCGGTTTTCGCGCCCGCTGGCGTGCGAACGGCCACGTAACTCGAATCGCGGCACGTCGCCCACCGGACGGACAATCCAGTCGTGACCCTCTCGGACTAACGCCGGGAACCAGTCACGGGTGGACCTTTCGGTCTCACCGCGATCGAGCCAATCAGCCCCCGCGTGGGATAGGGTTGCTCGCCAAATTCGACCTACCTAAGTACCCACGCGGAGGGTAGACCGGGCGATCGCACCTCGCCGCAGGTCGACTTCGGACACGGGCCACTTAAGCGACCCGTTCCGTACTATCAGAATAACCGAGCGGTGTTATCGTCGACCTCGACGGTTCGATTAATTATCGGGCGTATTCAGCCCACTACCAACCCGTTACGTGAAGCAAGATGAGGATTCAATGGAGGAAAAGACGAAGCGAAGCGGGAGAACAGTTCAACAATAAAGCACATTTATTCGCGGCACACGGGAAGCACACAAATACAATTCCACCAAAAGCACACAAAAAAAAGAAAACACAATTCCATTTACACAAAAAGCCAATATAAAAGTGAAAACACAGTGCAGAGCTAATACCGACTACCGAGCACACGGCAACACTTATACAATTCTACTTCACAGACGGCACCGACAACACATACCCAAAACCAAGGAAAAGAAATCCCCCAAGAATGAGGCAGGCCTGAGGCCGAGACCGGGTCGCGCCTACCCGTCTGGTGATGAGACGCGGAGCGGCGATGGCGCCTCACTCCGCGGGCCTCGCGGACAGTGCCTGGCAGGGGGTGGGAAAAGGGGCCCCCTTGGTCGCACTATCTCAGCGCGGGGGGAAACAGGAGGGGGTTGCTGATGCTCAGGGTATAGAGGATCTTTATTATCCCTGGTGTGCGTCTCCACCTCGGCCAGGTCGCGCTGCCGGCCTCCCTCGGGCGTGCAGCTCCCGGCACCGACGCGAGCACCCCCTCGTCCGACTCTCTTCAGCTTCTCCAGCCACTGCAGGCTTCGGGCTCCAGACTTCCACACTCGTCCCCTCCGTTCCGACTCCTTCTCGTTCTCGTTCTCCTTTTTCTGACTGACGAACACCGTCCTTTTATCCCCCCGTAACTTCGCCTTTGACCCCCTCCCTTTGACCTTTCACCTCGCTCCCCATTGGCCCGAGAAAAAGTGGGCGTGAAGGCTTTTGATCCACAAATTTGCATATATCGATCGCCCTGGGGGCGGGCCAGTCGCCCCTCGCTCACCGATTGGACGGCAAAAAGTGGGCGTGTGTCGTTTTGATCCGTTTTTGAAGCACAAAATCCGTGATTTTGTACACGCTGTTCGACGCGCGTTCTGCATGAGTCCAACACCGGTACCCACAGCGGGGCAAGAACGGTGGCGATGCTACGGTTGCGAGGTGTGACGGGAAGGTCGTGGCGGTTGTGGTGAAGCGGCGTTGTGGTTGGTGGTTGATGTTGTGGTTGTGATCATGGCGGTTGGTCCAAAATAAAGATAGTAAAGAAAAACGGCTATCCTGAAGAGTCGCAGCTCGCATAAATGACATGTATTCCCACTAGACAACGGGTTTGGGCCTAACTACACATGCACTTACCGAGATACCTCACCTAAGGGACCTGAATGGTGGTTTGCGAATTTGGTAACCACAACAATATATATATATATATATATATATATATATATATATATATATATATATATATATATATACATATATATATATATATATATATATATATATATATATATAGTGTTGTGGTTACCAGATTCGCAAACCACCATTCAGGTCCCTTAGGTGAGGTATCTCGGTAAGTGCATGTGTAGTTGGGCCCAAACCCGTTGTCTAGTGGGAATACATGTCATTTATACGTGCTGCGACTCTTCAGGATAGCCGTTTTTCTCTTACTATCTTTATTTTGGACCAATCGCCATCACCACAACCACAACATCAACCACCAACCACAACACCGCTTCACCACAACCGCCACGACCTTTACCGTCACAACTCGCCACCATCGCATCACCGTCATCTCGCGCCACTCATGGGCACCGATGCTGGACTCGTGTAGGGCGCACGTTGAACAGCGTGTACAAAATCACGGATTTTCTGCTTCAAAAACGGATCAAAAACGACACACGCCCACTTTTTGCCGTCCAATCGGTGAGCGAGGGGCGATTTGGCCCCGCCTCCAGAACGATCGATATATGCAAATTTGTGGATCAAAAAGCCTTCACGCCCACTTTTTCTCGGGCCAATGGGGAGCGAGGTGAAAGGTCAAAGGGAGGGGGTCAAAGGCGAAGTTACGGGGGGATAAAAGGACCGTGTTCGTCAGTCAGAGTCGGTCGGAGAGTCCAAAGAAGAGTTCAGAGAGGAGAGTCGCAAGAGAGAACGAGGGAGAGTCAGCAGAACGAGAACGGAGAGTCAAGAAGAGGAGAGTCGGAAGCAGAGGGTCAAGACTTCGCGGGCGGTGGAGCTGCTCGTCGTGTGCGTTGGAGTCGGAACGGAGGGGACGGAGCTGTGGAAAGGCGGCGACACCAGACGAGGGGGTGCTCGCGTCGTGCAGGAAGCTGCACCCGAGGGAGGCCGACAGCGCGACCTGGCCGAGGTGGAGACGCTCGTCGCATATAATAAAGATCCTCTATACCCCGAGCATCAGCAACCCCTCCTGTTTCCCCCGCGCTGAGATAGTGCGACCAAGGGGGCCCCGTTCCCACCCCCTGCCAGGCACTGTCCACGAGGCCCGCGGGTTGCGGGGCCATCGCCGCTCCGCGTCTCATCACCAGACGGGTAGGCCCGACCCGGTCTCGGCCCCAGGCCTACCTCATTCTTGAGGGTATTTCTTTTCCTTGGTTTTGGGTATGTGTTGTCGGCGCCGTCTGTGAAGTAGAATTGTATAAGTGTTGCCGTGTGCTCGGTAGTCGGAATTAGCTCTGCACTGTGTTTTCACTTTTATGTTTGCTTTTTGTGTAAATGGAATTGTGTTTTCTTTTTTTGTGTGCATTTGGTGGAATTGTATTTGTGTGCTTCCCGTGTGCCGAGAATAAATGTGCTTTATTGTTGAACTGTTTCCCGCTTCGCTTCGTCTTTTCCCCATTGAACCCCCATCTTGCTTCACGTAAAGGGTTGGTAGTGGGCTGAATACGCCCGATAATTAATCGAACCGTCGAGGTCGACGATAACACTGCTCGGTTATTCTGATAGTACGGAACGGGTCGCTTAAGTGGCCCGTGTCCGAAGTCGACCTGCGGCGAGGTGCGATCGCCCGGTCTACCCTCCGCGTGGGTACTTAGGTAGTTCGAATTTGGCGAGCAACCCTATCCCACGCGGGGGCTGATTGGCTCGATCGCGGTGAGACCGAAAGGTCCACCCGTGACTGGTTCCCGGCGTTAGTCCGAGAGGGTCACGACTGGATTGTCCGTCCGGTGGGCGACGTGCCGCGATTCGAGTTACGTGGCCGTCCGCACGCCGGCGGGCGCGAAGACCGCAACACTGGTGTCAGGAGTGGGATACAAATTCATCGCCCTCCTCGCGGCACTGGTATTGGAGAGCGGGACAACAGGCTCTCCTGTCTCCAGCGAAATTCACGGGAATCGGTCCAGGGGTGAGAGAAGCGACCCCGATTCCCTCCAAATTACGAGCGAGCAAATTAACCCTTCACGAGAAGCAAGATGGCGTCTCAAGGCGAGCGGGAGCCGGGGGTATTAGAAATGTATATGTGTAAGAATGTAGAGTCCATGGTCCAGGATGGAATCCCCGAGCAGGAAATGTTGATTGTGCAGGAACACGGACTCGCCCAACTGAACCCAGGGCCCGAGGTGGGTGCGGCAGCGGCCGCGGTGTATGACACCTCCCCCCCCCCCTCTCCACCAAGACCCTTCCCCAACCCTTGCCGAAACGGCTCAGCTGAGTGCATCCAACATGGCCCAGCTATGCGCCATGCTGGCGGCAATGAACAAACAAATGAATGAAGTGAAAACGACGATGGATACAAATACAAATGAAATGAAAGACATGAACGAAAAGATGGATACAAATACAAATGAAATGAAAAACGAAATGAACAAGCAAATGAATGAAGTGAAAACGACGATGGATGCGAATACACAGCAAATGAGGGAAGAAATAAAAGAGCTCCGGGGTGAGACGCAGAACATGGGCCGATGCCTGCAGGCGGGCATGAAGGCCGTGACCAGGGAGCTGGGAATGGCGACTTCACGTGTGGGAGCAAACGAGCTGGGTGGGGGTGCAACGGCTGACAGGCCCGCGGTGGAGGCGGGTGAAAAAATAATTTGTGGAACGTGTTGGGCGAGGGTCGTGACGATGACCGAAAGGGAAAAATTAAATGGGGAGACCAAAACGTGTGAGACGAGACACGAGGTGACGACAAAGGAAATAATAATAGTTGAGACAAGGGAGGTAAAGGGTGAAGAGTTGGCAGTGACGGTAGCCGGGAAGGGAACGACAGAGGAGAGACTGCACGGTGAGGACGGGGTAAGTGACGCACACACACACACGGAGGTAGTGGAGGATAATGGGGGTGAGCTCGCGGAGCGTGTAGAGACCCGGTGTGAGCAGCTGGATGGCCTCCTCCAGGAACGAGGGGAGGGAGTATGCCTTGAGGCGAGTCACGACCAGGTGAGTTCGGTCGTGCTTTGCGAGGTTGAGGGGACGAGTGCTGTGGACGGGTGCACGGAGAGCTTGGGGGGTATAGAGGCCCCGGAGACCCTTGTGGGGACACAAATCCCCAGTGTGGTTGTCCCTGTGTGTGTGGTGCAAGGTGTGAGTGCGTCCCCGTGTGTGGAAGCGACCCCGTGTGTGAGTGGTGTGGTGGCGATGGTGCCGGAGTGCGTGCTTTCCAGCACGCCGTGTGTGGATGAGGCACCGTGTGTGAGAGAGGCCGTGTGTGTGAGTGAAACGGCCAGTATGAGTGAGGCACCACGTGTGAGTGGTGTGGTGGCGATGGTGCCGGAGTACGTGCTTCCCAGCACGCCGTGTGTGGATGAGGCACGGTGTGTGAGTGAGGCACCGCGGGTTAGTGCCCCCGTGTGTGGGTGAGGCACCGTGTGTGGATGAGGAACCGCGGTTGAGTGCCCCCGCGTGTGTGAGTGAGGCACGAGTGAATGGAGCACCACGTGTGAGTGGTATGGGTTATGCAAGGGAGACCGTGTGTGTGAGAGAGCGGTATGAGAGGGAGATGTCGGTTGGCATGCGGGAGCACGCAGCCGCGTCTCCCCGTGTGAATGTGATTGAGTGGACTGTGTGCGTCGTGACACGCAGGTGTGCGTGGGTTGAATGGAGACGGAGACGGCGACATGGGAGAAACGAAAGCCGAGTAGCGGCTGTAGCTATTTCGTGGACCGTGCCGGGTTCGCCCAGCAGTGAGCACGCGGTTCGTGCTGTGCAACGCACGAGACCACCACGTGCTCGCTTGCGAGAGTGAAGTCCCGGTCCGGAAACGCACGCGGTGGATTTGCCGATCCCGCGGATGGACAAAGTTTAGGCAGGTAAATGGATTTGGACCAGACGGGTTCTCCACGCGATCGTGTGTGTTAAGCTCCAACGGGCAAAGCACATGTGTTCGCGTGGGGAACCCCTCGAGACTTGGGGCTTGTTTTTTTTCTGCGCACGGTGACGTCATGGCTGCACGTGGGGTTGGAATCCGGCAGGAGGGGTATCTCTGCCGGATGGCACCGTCCAAGGAGGGACGAGGAACACGTGCAGCTGCATGACGTCACGGCCAGGTGCAAAGTGCGCGAGCTCTGAGTTGCCGCGCAGGTGCTGCGCATGAAAAAAAAAAAAAAAGGCAAGCCTCACTTTCGGGTGTACAGGATTCCTGGGAAAGGGGTGGAAGACCCCCTTACCTGGGCACAGGATGGAAACTAGTTAGGGGGAAGGGTTAGCTTAGTTAGACCGACTTCATGGGGCAGGGGTAAGTCCTCATGGAGTCCGTGGAATGGATTAGTTAGAGGGATTGTAGCCAGATTTAGGTTGGGAAATAAAATGAATTATTTGGAGACATGGACAGACTTATGAACGTGTGGAGGGGACGTAGTTTAGCTACGTAGTGTTAAAAGGAACGTGCTACTAGTTTAAGGGACGACGTGGGAGCACGAGTTAGTTAGGGGGTGCAGTTAGAAGGATGGCAGAGTTCAGTGGTGAGTGTGTTGAAGAGTTGTTGGTGAGTGAAGTGGAAGCATGTGCTTGGTGAGTGAGTGAGGCCAGCGGGTCTGTGTGTATGGAGTGAATGGGGAATGCATGGTGCGATGAGTGATTGGGGGGAGGAGTGACTCCCGCCCAAGGGACCCCGGGGTCAGTGTAGATTGAGTTAGCTGGGTTAGTCAAATTGAAAAATGGAGGTCGTTTTGTTGTTGGTGGGAGTGTAGGCTCGAAACCCATTTGGAGGGGTGCAGGAGCCCTGTTGACGGGCTTGGGAGCGTGGCTGCGAAAGGTGAGTATCGCTGAGTGGGTACCCCGGGCACCAGGCTAGTCGGCCGCGGTAGGCCATGGGCCCATGGGGGGCCGGGATAGAGTAGTGGGCACGGGTGCGCCTGCTTGGTGCGGGGGCCCGGGCGGCCATTAGCCGCGTGGGCAGGGTTGTGGGCACGGGTGACCCTCGGAAGGAGGGCCGGGCGGCCGGCCTGCCTCGAGTGCGTTTCAGGGGAGGTGCCATGGGGGCACTCCCGGTGTTAGGGAGCTGGTAGGCTCGGAGGCAGTGTAGTGCCCGGGGTGCCATAGCGGGAGATTCGGCAGAGGGTCGTGCCTGCCAAAGGGAGCCACGTGTCCCAGCCAGGAGACCGTGTGAGGGCACGGAGAGAAAATTGGGGGGCGAGGCCCGAAATTGTGAGGACACCAACACAGGCGACGGGAATCTGGGTTGTTAGAACCAATAGTTTAAGCGAGAGGCGCTTGTTGAAAGCCCCGGGGTAGTTTAACAGTTAATGGTTAGGGTAGATTAGGAGATGTACCCCTCCGCACCATCCATCCCCTCGCTGTCGTTGTGGGCCGCTGGACCCACTTGGTGTTAAGATCGCCGAACTCTGGGGAGGCCATTCTGAGGCTTGAGTTGGGCCTCGAAACAGGACGTTAGCTCTCCCTTGTTCCCCTCCGGGAAGGGAACGTAGGGGTTGGGAGTAGGCTAGGTGACAGAATAGGTTAGCCGAACAAGGACGATAAAGTGGGTTAGGGGACGATTTATAGTGGGGGAATTAAAAATAAAAACAACAAAAAAATAAGTTGGGGCTAAATTGGGGTTTGACAAATTAAGGGAGTGGGTATGTACAGTGACAGGCAAAGGCGATAGGTTGGGAGGGAGACAGGTAGGTAGGTCCGCGCCCACCTTCCAAGTGGCCAGCACCACCGCACTCCCTCCACCAACCTCCACTGAACGGCAAAGGCTGGCCAACTTCATCGGCTGGCCGTGTTTTTCTTCGAGGCAGAGGCTGGCCAGCTTCATCTGCAGCTGCTGTGCTGCAAGGCCTGTGCCATCGGCTGGCCGTGTTTTGCTTCAAGGCCTGTGCCGGGCCACTTCATCTGCAGCGGTGGTACTTCAAGGCCTGTGCCGGCCAGTTCATCTGCCGGCTGTGTTTGCCTGCAGCGGCCTTCTTCTGCGGGCTGTGTTTGCCTGCTCACCTTTGCCATGCCATGCCCACTGCCCATGTTCACCAGCCCCGTTCAATTTTTGCTTTGCCCCCCCTGTTCATTGCCATGTGCGCCAGGATCAAGGCAACAGTTTGCAAGCTGCGAGAACTGCCCTGTTGGCAGCTACAACACGGGCCTGCAGTGGCGGCCCGTGCACCGTGTTTGTGTTCATGCATCCATTCGTTGTGCTCATTGCGTGTGCCACTTGAGCTGGCACGGAGACTGCGTTTGTGCAGCCCATGCACCGTTGTGGTTCACTGCATTCAGTTCAAACCGTTCATGCATCCATTCGTTGTGCTCATTGCGTGTGCCACTTGAGCTGGCACGGAGACTACGTTTGTGCGGCCCATGCACCGTTGTGGTTCAGTGCGTTCAGTTCAAAAGGGAAGGCCTTGGACTGCGTGTGAGCAGCCAGCCACGTTCCCTGTCACCTGCATTGTTTGAGCCAGAGACTGCATTTGGGCAGCCTGGCTCCCTGCTAACTGCTTTCTTTTTGCAGAGTTCAGTGATCCTGGGCCATGGTTTAGTGTAAAATTTGTAAGTTAAGGTTAAGATGTACTGTAAATATGAGTGCGCCCCCGGCATGTCTGTCTAGCGCCGGCAATTTTATTTAAGTCGTCCGTGTGAGTGAGTTTGTTTAGATAGTTACGCAGCCCTCAGGTTATTTATTTTGGGGACACGAATACCATGAATGTCGCACTCAGGGATCCGTAGGTAAAATGTACTAGGGGAAAACTACACATGATGGCACACGAAAATTTGACGACTCGGGACGAGTCTGTAAAAAGGGAAGGGGGTAGTGTTGTGGTTACCAGATTCGCAAACCACCATTCAGGTCCCTTAGGTGAGGTATCTCGGTAAGTGCATGTGTAGTTGGGCCCAAACCCGTTGTCTAGTGGGAATACATGTCATTTATACGTGCTGCGACTCTTCAGGATAGCCGTTTTTCTTTTACTATCTTTATTTTGGACCAATCGCCATCACCACAACCACAACATCAACCACCAACCACAACACCGCTTCACCACAACCGCCACGACCTTTACCGTCACAACTCGCCACCATCGCATCACCGTCATCTCGCGCCACTCATGGGCACCGATGCTGGACTCGTGTAGGGCGCACGTTGAACAGCGTGTACAAAATCACGGATTTTCTGCTTCAAAAACGGATCAAAAACGACACGCCCACTTTTTGCCGTCCAAT
>NC_140970.1:104050397-104075397 GCF_056783735.1 Eptatretus burgeri
TCAAAGGTGTCTCCAGGATATTAAAAGGTCCGAAAATTATGAAGGTCAAAAAGGGTAGAGAGGAGTCTATGGGTCTTCGGGGTTTTAAAGGGTCGAAGAGGATCTAAAGAGTCTTAAAGATCTCAGGATTCTAAAGGGTTTCATGGGATCCAGAGTTCATGGGATAACATGGGATTCTTTGCAGTCAAAATGATCTTCGAGTTCAGAAAAGGTCTTGGGGGGGGGGGGTGTTTTGGGTCCACTGGGTCTTTTGGGTGCTCTGGTTCTTTTGTGTCCTCGGGATCTTTTGAGTCTTCAGGATCTTTTGGGTCCTCTGGGTATTTTGGGTCCTCTCGGTATTTTGGGCCTTCATGGTCTTAATGGGTCTTGGGGTTGTGAAGGGTCAAAAGGGTTTTAGAGGTCTTACAGGGTCTTTTGCAATTCATACACATACAGTACTCACGTTCTGTCTGGACAAACAAACAGACAAACATATCAACGGACCCAAAAGCAGTTTCCTCTCCTCTGACGAGGGTAACGAGAACAGTACTCGGTAGAGCGCATACCTTCGCCAGGCTGAACAGTTTACATTTTCTATCCCATTGATAGGCTCCATCTGAATCATACATACAATATATACATATATATATATATATATATATATATATATATATATATATATATATATATATATATATATATATATATATATATATATATATATATATATACTGTTACGGGCCGGGGGTCGTCGGCAAGCGACCGTTCTGACAGAGCCGCAAGTCGAGTTGGCCCGACCGATCGCCCGGAATATAGATCGCCGCCGGATAAGTCCGAGCGACGGGTCCTTGTACAAGAACCGAAATACGTCAATCGGTAGATCACATGGGGTAGGGTCGATTGCCAATCTTCAACGTACCTAAATACCCACGTGATCCAACTACCGGGGTATTCCACCCTCGATGGAACTTGTACGGAACAAACCGCAGAGGCGAGCCTGTCCCATGCGCGATTCCGAGCGGCTTAATCGCCGAGAACCGTCGGTCCAAATGTCCCCCTTTTACAGCAAACCAACGGCTTTCTAACTACCAACACACGAAATGCTCAATCAATGAAAGAATCGACGCGACGAGCTGAAAACATTCAACAATTGGGGTATTTATTAATAATAATGGGGAACTAGGGAAGCACGTAAGAGCAGAACTATACCGACTATACGAAATGTGATGCAAATATTTACAGCACACAAAGCACTTAACAATTTCCTACTTATTAGACGGGCCCATGGACACACGCACGCAAACACACACACACACCCAAGTAATGGTGGCTGAGGCCTTGAATAACGGGCTCCAGCTCGGAGGACAGGTGAGCTGAAACCCAGAACCGACCTCGAAGCTCTCCACCTCGTGTGGTCTTCTAGTTGTTCGGACCCGGGCTCCAGCGAGAGCGAGCTGGATCCAATCGTCATGAGCCGCGATCCCTCCCGAGCTCCCGCGAATCCTCCCGCGCTTCTCAACACGTGCTGGTGAGACGAGGTGCCGATCCTTCCCGTCGATGCGTCGCTTCCCCGAGGAACCACCTCCAAGAAGAGGCCGATGAGTCTTACCAAGCCGGGAACCAAACGGAGAACAAAGAGCTCCACGAACCAAGAAGAAGAAGAAGAAGCCACCATTCGCAGCTCGAGCCGAGCGACTGGCTCAACTCTCTTCCAAACAAAGCAGCTCGAAGCAAAAAGCTCTCCCGAGCCAAACAGAAGCCGAAGGCCCACTGAACCACCAAAGCAAAAAGCCTCCTCCCGAGCCAGGCCGCAGCCGAAGCTCACTGAACCACCAAAGCAAAAATCCTCCTCCCGAGCCAGGCCGCAGCCGAAGCTCACTGAGCCAGCCGAAGCAAAAAGCTTCCGAAGGCCTCTACCCTAACCCAAGCCAAACAGGACTCGAAGGTCTGCTGAGCGACTACTCTCTGCCAAAGCAAAAAGCTTATTACTCAAGAACAAAGAAAGGATCTCGTCCTTATCCTTCTCCGCCCCCCATCCCCCGCGCCCGGCGTGACTCATGCCCTCGTGATCCATCCCCCACTCAACCACGGGTGGGAGGGAGTTGTTGACATCATGAATCACGGGATGGCAGGGTTCTTCTTCCTCTTCACAGAAGAGGGGGAGGGACGTCTCCATTGTTTCGTTCCCTAACTATTAAATCGATCCGCAGCGCATCTAATCAATTTCTGAACATTTAAACAATGGAAGGTGAGCTATCTCGGGAACAAGCACTTATCGACATAGCTGACTAAAGGAACCTGTATGTTGTGTGCAATCGAATTCCAAATTTGTAACAATACATACATATACATACTGTACATACATACATACATACATACATACATACATACATCCATACATACATACTGTACATACATTGGGATTCGCCAGATATCCGTTATTGTCGGGTTTTCCGTCTGTGTGTGTGTGTGTGTGTGTGTGTGTGTGTGTGTGTGTGTGTGTGTGTGTGTGTGTGTGTGTGTGTGTGTGTGTGTGTGTGTGTGTGCAACGCGAGGCTCCACAGCACAAGCCAGCAAACCGATTTTGATGAAACTTGGCGAACAGGTGCCATATGGGCTGGGAGTGTGCGCGTTTGAGTTTCGTTGCTAAGCAACCACCCGTTGCTATGCAGCGGCCAAAAGACCGCGATTTAAGAACCCAAATGGTAACTAATGTAGCGCGGCTTCTCTGATAGGTAGAGCGACCGGACCAACTCCTGCCTATTCCTTGCATCCCCATCTAGTTATCGCGACAGCATAACGTTCCTCTATCTCTCATAGTTTCCGAATGGCAGCCCTCCGAATGCGGAAAGGTGATGAACCAGGGAATATGTTAAGTGACCTTGACCTCGGAAACCCTCGACGGCGGAACGTTCAAATTCGGTGAATCGATAGAGTTTAATAACTACTACAAAATTGAACCGCAGCGTTTTTCCAGATTCGATCACCAAGGGCGCCGGGGCTGAAATACACAAAATTCGAAAAAATACATTTTCTCGACCTCCGTTCACTATTTTCAATACTTGTCCTACAGTTTTGAATGTGGAGAAACGAGACTTCGGGATTAAACACTTCGAGATGTTTAGAAAATTTTACTCGAGCCGATTTTTGATTTAGGTTTTATTTTTCAAATGGTAGTCCTGTGAGGAGTGCCAGTTGGCAAAATACGCAACAGGAAAAATCTTGCCAGGCAGAGGAACAATTGTATGTGAACCAATACGTCTTGGTAATGAATCTTCGTCGGTGGATCAGTCAGAATGAAAAGCATCGTATCCAGCGCTTCGATCCAAGTGGATCCCTCGTTGCCTACCGGCTTGTACATATACATACTGTACATATAATCACATACATATCCATACTGTACATACATATATACTGTACATAATACTGTACATATAATCACATACATATCCATACTGTACATACATGTATACTGTACATAATACTGTACATATATATACAATATACATACTGTACATACATATCCATACTGTACATAATACTGCACATACATATCCATACTGTACATTTATATAATCACATACATACTGTACATGCATAGCCATACTGTACATAATAGTGTACATGCATACATATACATACTGTACATACATACTGTACATGCATACATACATATACAATATAATACTGTACACACATACAATATACATACTGTACATACATATCCATACTGTACATAATACTGTACATACATATCCATACTATACATACAGACTGTACATACATATACTGTACATAATACTGCACATACATATCCATACTGTACATTTATATAATCACATACATACATACTGTACATGCATAGCCATACTGTACATAATAGTGTACATGCATACATATACATACTGTACATACATCATATACATACTGTACATGCATACATACATATACAATATACATACTGTACACACATACATATACAATATACATACTGTACATATATATACAATATACATACTGTACATACATATCCATACTGTACACAATACTGCACATACATATCCATACTGTACATTTATATAATCACATACATACTGTACATGCATAGCCATACTGTACATAATAGTGTACATGTATAATATACATACTGTACATACATCATATACATACTGTACATGCATACATACATATACAATATAATACTGTACACACATACATATACAATATAATACTGTACATACATATACAATATACATACTGTACATACATATACAATATACATACTGTACACACATACATATACTGTACATACAAACATACTGTACCTATATACATATACAATATACATACTGTACACACATACATATACATACTGTAAATACTGTACACCTACATACACTATCTTACTCCATTATATTATATATATATATATCCAGTCCCAAAATGCTATTATAAATTTTAAACTGTAGATTCCAGGGGTTTACATTACCCCCGCACGCGAAGTGAGAAACGGGTTCTAATTTTTAATCAAAATGAAGTTGAAATCTAAATAAATAAACCCTGATGATGACGTGTCCGATTTGTCGGGGTTGTTGGATCACCCGGTATATTTTGTATAATTGTGAGCGAATTGAAAGTTTTATTTACTTTGGTAGGTTTTTTTTTTTTTTGAAAACCTTAAATACGAAGACGATGCACATTTTACTCTCGAGTACTATATAGAGTCCAGACGAATCAGAAACGTCACGTTTGTGCGTGATCGTCGTTTTTAATCACAAACCCTAAGAGATGACATCGACATACCTATAGGTTTAGCTTTATCAATATTATACCCTTTTAATTAATATAATGTCGATATAAATAATAATGTAATTTTATTATCACATTTAAGTGCCAATACGTCACGTCCGTTACGTTGATTTGACCAATAGCGTACGTTCATACTGAGTATCATCGCGCAACAACACCGTTGCTGATTGGCTGCGTGAACGTGGACGAGTCGTTGATTTCTAAAAGACCCCGTGAGGAGGTAAAATAAAAAAAAACAGACGTATCGCGCCGTGTTGAAGCGAACAGGCTCCGGTGAGATGCTCGAATAAGGACCGCAGTGTGACGGTGACACTTTACCATGGACGTCGTGTCATCACCAAACATGTTCACCAAGTTGAGCGACCATAACACGGAAGCTTTGACAGGTAAACGCGTGTGCCGTGTCCGATCGAGAGCCGCACCTCCTTTCTTTGCCGTGTGCTTGAACATCCTCTCACCCCGAATCTCCGCCGTGTAGGGAAGTTGGCGCCGTCGCCCCGCAGCGGACATCGCTGCATGGCCGATGCGGGAAACCTGTTCGTGTTCGGCGGCTACAACCCGGACTACGAGGAGTCTGGCGGCGGCGGCAACGCGGCCTTCCCCCTGTTCCGTGAGCTGTGGCGTTTTCACTTCGCCACGAAGACCTGGCAGCGACTCGACACCGAGGGATACACGCCCAAAGAGCTTGCCTCCATGTCCAGTGAGTGTTTGTGTGTGTGTGTGTGTGTGTGTGTGTGTGTGTGTGTGATGTCCGAAATGGGTGTGGACTTGCCACGTCCGAGCGGTGTCGGCGGTGTGGATCACAAGGTCGCGTGTGCTCCGTCCGGTCCCCGCCGCAGTGCTGTTGCATCGGAATAACCTGCTGACGTTTGGTGGCACCGGGGTTCCTTTCGGCGAGAGTAGCAGCAACGATGTGAGAGTGTGTCAACTCGGTGCACGACGATGGTCACTCATTGAGGGTCACGGCCAGAAGCCCAGCAAGATCTACGGTCAGGTAGGGATTGGCCCGGCGAGTGGATGCGCATCAAGGTGTCCGTTGGACGGGACCGTTGAAGGATCGCCGTTAAATAATTATTGGTTTTTTTTTTCCTCTCCATTCCATTCATGGTGTCTGATGTTTCACAGAAAGCACCTGATTCAGATCTCTTTTGATTGGACGAGTTTGGTCGACGCGTTATTGATAGATCTGATGGTGTCGTCGGTCATGTATTCATTTGAGATGGTGATATTGTTACAGATCTGGAAACCTTGTGCACGCAAACAGACAGAGTCCCTAAGCTGAGTTATTTCAATAAGTATGTGTACAGTTAGAATCCATCCACATCATCAACAACTACAACGACGACAACAACATCGCTCCTTCGCTCCTGCCACCAACGGCCTTCCTCACGCGCATGCGTGCTGAGCGCAGACGGCGGCGGGGCTTCCATCGCTTCGGCTTGAAGCTCTGCTCCAAAAAAGGGGCATGGAATGTTTTCCTCTGCCCAATGAGCCAAGGGCGAGCATCGCACGCGCACCCCAGCCAATGGGAGGCGAGCGTGCAGAGAAAACAAATCACTCGGACCTGAAGGGGAAAAGCAAGAGAAGAGGACGGAGACCGGTGATCGTGGCGACGGCAGAGTGGTGGTCGACGAGGGTTCTGCGGGATCACGGCGATTGCGGTCTACGGTTCTATGTGGTGGCTCACCGTGGTGGTTATGACCGAACAGTGCGGCGGCCGAGCAGCCAGGGACGAGGGCCATGGAGTTCGGGTCGTGGGTTCGAGTCCCACCAGTGGTTTCGAAGTCTGTGTAACTGCACAAAGCGGGAAGGTCCAAGACAGACTCTTACCTCCAGCTCACCTTCCCTCCGAGCTGGGGGTATCAATAAAGGCCGCGGCCATCATTTATTTTGGGTGTGTGTGAGCCCGTCTGATAAGTAGAGTTGTTAAGTGCTTCTTGTTGTACATTATTTGCATTGCTTATTGGATAACTCTGCTCTGTGTCTGCCTGCCTATTGTAAATAAATATCTGTTTAATGTTCCAGCTCGTTTCTGTGTTTCTTTAATTGGCTTAGCACGGTGTGTGTTGAGAAATAGCAAGGCAGTAAATTGTTCATTTGGACCAACTGGCCTCGGTAACCTCCGCTCGGGTTACACACGGTTCAGGCACGGTAACGGCTCGTTCCGTTCGAGGTCCGTCGAGGGTGTGAATTCCATGGTAGCTTTGCCACGTGGATAATTAGGTATGTTGAAGTTTGGCAATTGACCCGACCCCACGCGGTCAAATTATTGGCGATTCATGGTCCTGTAAGGGACCTGTGCTTTTCGGACTTATCCGAGGGTCACGACCTAAATTCCCGTTCAGTGGAGCCAACTCTACTGCTCCCCCTAGCGGTCGTGCTCGCCACTGATACCCGGCCCTGCAACAATATATCATTTGTCCATCGTTCAGATGGATGTGTGTATACATTAGGACGTTGGTGTATTATCCCAGAGATCATCGGTCTAGCGTTCCATGGGTTTGCATTTGGAACAATTTATCCATCCATCCATCCATCCATCCATTGAGACCATACTCTGTGCAGAGCGTTGCTGCTGCTTAAGCAGTTTCCTTGGCGATTGGACACAATCCTGGACGGGTCACCTCTCCGACACAAGATACCAGCATGCTGGCACTCATTTTTGCCGGCCTCGGAAGGATGACTGGCAGAGTCAACCCCACCTGGTGTTAATTCAACAGCCGAGTGGGATTTGAACTCGGGATCCTCGGATCCCAATCCCGCCACCTGAACCATTAAGCCAGCACCAGGCAGATATTCATTATTCAGTGTCTCGTACAACTATCACTGATTATTTCGATCATCATTAATGATTTGGTAATGGCTTGATGAATGAAAGTAGCTCAAATGTCACAAAAATCGCGATTACAATCAAACTTTAAGATAGGTTGACTGATTCTACCCACAATTTTGATACTCCGGCCGCCAATTTAGGAACCCTTTCGAATGACCTTTTGGAACCCTTTATAATTACCTTTTCTCTCAATCAGTGCTTTTACTGCGGAGGTGATGCAGGTTTGCTGTCATTTCTGACTATTTTCTCAAATTGTGAGTCGAACAGGTGACTGTGTCGATGGGTTTCTTTTAAGTCAGTGATAGCATGATAGGGGAGCAAAAAAAGTTATATTCCACTGTTTTGACTTGGGAGTGCCTGTTTGTTTTTATGAGCTAGAGGAGGACAAGAGCAAAGATGGGTCGACTTTGGAAGGGGAAGGGGAAGGAGGAGGGTGAGGGGGGGGGTGTTGCGCACTTTTGGTCTGAGATGGGGCATGGGGGGGGGGTTGATTAGTGATTATCTTTAATTCCAGCAGTCTGTGTGTGTCTGTGACCGCTGTTTCTCGACAACCACTGGTCCGATCTAATTGAAACTTGCCAGGTATATTGCTGGGGACCTGAGTATGTGCCTTTTCAAGGTTTGGTATTAATCGGACAAGTGGTTCCCAAGTTATGGCCATTTATTTACCAAACCAATGACAGGACACGTTGCGTAGGCGTTTTGCACCCACAGTATCTATCTTCCATCTATAATTCCAGCAATCTCTGTTTGTTTGCCTTTTCAAGGTTTGAAATTAATCGGACAAGTGGTTCCCAAGTTATGGCCAAGTTAGAGTGCGTTCCCCATTACGGGTTACAACGTACGGACTTCCGGATTGTGATGACTTACTGTATTCTAATAATTTCTCGATTTCTTATGTGCATTTATAGATAAACACACTGCCCCAATCCAGTCGTCGTTTACGAGAGTGAAGGAACGGCCTGTGTGGTTGTTTTGAAAGTTGTTGTTTTTTTGCACGTACGGGCATGCACTAGTAAAGATAAAGCACAGAGCCTCCACATGGCTGAAAAGTTTGTTTTGTATCCCACTGATAGACCGGATCTGCGTTCGAACCTCAACCACAAGGGTCATTCCGTGTCAAATCAACAAATTTTCAGAAAAGTTCCAGGTCGACCATCTCAGATTTTCATGATTTTTTTTTTGTGTGGGTTGGACAAACATTGAACAGAAAAAATGTCAAATATTAGTTCTGTATTCCAAGGAGTTTTTGAGATATGACCCCTAGAGCGTGTCAAGGTTGGTTGAAGAAAAACGACCCCCTAATTATCCTTCAATTTCAGCAACCCATTTCTTGGCATCTGTTTGAGATAAAGCAATGAAATTTTTTTTTTCTAATGCAACTTTTATGGTATTTTAAAGAAAAAATAAAGCCAGATACATTGCAGAAAAAATGAGGCCTGCAGCCACCCTCAAAAATGGTAAAAATCAAAATAGCACGACTGAAACAGGCAACTTTGAACCATGTTAAAGTACCTTTCATTTATTGTCACCCATGTAATTTTTTGTGTAAAAAAAAAAAAAAAAAAAAAAAATACTAAAATGTCTACCAAAATATGAATTACCAGGTGTCTACTGCATTTATTTTTTATTTTAGGCCCTTTCAAAAAGGGAAAAATATGAAATATCATGATTTTTCAGGTCAAAAAAAATCACGTGGCCTACCTTCAAAATATACGTGCTTGGCATCAAATGAAAGCTCCTTTCATGTACTATAACTGTACGAAATCTCATTAGTTTTATAGCAATCCTTCATGTCCTTCCAACCCCATCAATAAAGCTAAACAACACCAGTGCGTTAAATCTATTTATAGCACACAGTACAAAACACCTTACAAAAATGCAGCACAACGCAATGCAATGTCAGTGTGGCCAGGCCATTAGTCAAAAAAGCTGTTAATTTCCACTTGAAAGCTTCAAAGTTGATCCCTTCAAATGACCAATACATCACATATTACTGAAGTTATTCAGGCACTGATAATATTTTGCAAGTTTTGTTTAGAATCCAATGACATCAAAGTAATGCACACATTAGCTCAACGACTGATTTCATAAAATAAAGACAGGATAATTTAGAAAGAATCGGACATACATTTGGAAATTGCCCTTTGTGTGCATTTATTGTATTAGTAATAAAGTTATTATTACTAATAAAGCACCATATTGCCTCCCTACATCTGTAAATGTAGACACCGCAAACGATACCTCCAGAACAGGATTTTCGTCCTACTATCATGATTTTTCGTGAGTTAGGTTTTGCTTTGTGACTTGGGGGATACTCTTCTTTTCGTTTTGAGAATAGGCGTCAGATGCATCGTTTCCCTCGGGATGCACAAGGAAGACTTGTATGGGCAGCGAAAGTGATCCGCGAAGGATGAGAACCAAACCACCAATCTTATGTGTGTTCGGTGAGTTAGTTTCTTGGACCGTCTCTCATGCAGAGCTAGGATATTCAATAGACCATAGAAGTGTGACATCACGTTGGCATGACAACGCACAGCCTGGTTGTACACCATATCATAGAATATGTCCACGATCGCTTCGTGAAGATGGAAGTGTTTCATTCCAGATTGTAATCATCAATCGAGTCGTACCTGCAGCTTCATTTGTTTTTGGAAGGAACCGAGTGTTAAGCGATGGTGGATGAAACAAATAAGGTGACTTATCACTTTAGTTCAATCCAAACAAATTTAAAATCGGTGCAAAGAGTTGACGTCACAGAAGTTGCGTACTCACCCTCTCATTACACGCATGAGGCCAAGGTAAATCCTCTGGCTGCTGTGAGTGTGTGCGTGCATGCTTGTGTGTATATATATATATATATATATATATATATATATATATATATATATATATATATATATATATATATATATATATATATATATATATATATATATATATATATATATATATATATATATATATATATATATATATATATATATATATATTGTTGCAGGCTGGGGATCGGGTGAGAAGACCACTCGGGGGGGGGGGGGGAGGGGGGAGGGAAGCTATCTTGGCTCCCAACAGACTCCCCGGAATTGTAGGCCGGTGCACACGGATAATTCCGTGACGCGGCGGGTCGCTAACTGACCGTGGATGCCAATAACTCAACCGCGTGACGCAGGGCCTCCCGTCTCTGGGTTAACTGGGTTACCTAATTAATCACGTGATTTATTTACTGGGGAACACGCCCTCGGTACGCGTTGTCCGAACCGGATCACTTTACCGCATCGGATGCAGCCGAGCGACACTGCCAAGGACGTACCGGCTAAAATAAACTGATCGTGGGAATAAAGTCCCGGCTAAGCTAGTATTTTGACCATGCTGGATCAATGAAGGAAAAGACAAAAGCGAGCTGGGAACATTTCTTATAATAATTTATTTACAAGCAGGTGAGGAAGGGTATGTGGTATAGGGAATAGGTTTATTGGGGTGTGTTATGCAGGGAAAGAAAAATGTGAGAGGTGCGGCAATATTACAAGCAACTTACGAAAGCAGACACAGAGCAGACTTTACGCGAAATAATAATAATAATAATTATTATTATTATAATCTTCTGTAATCTTACTTATGTGGACAGGCGCCAGGACCACACACACACACACACACCTGATAGAGTTATTTAAGCAAGAAGGGAGAGGAGTTGAGGCTACTGTCTCTCGGTACCTTGTGCAATTGACTGCCCGAATGCACCACCCACACGTTTGGGGGGAATGCTCCGTGGTGCGACACCTCCCCTACAGCTGGCAAGACGTCTCTCACTTCGTGCAGCTAGGGGTGAGACGCGACCGTCGGTGTGAAGGAGGGACTTGAGTTGGGAGGGCGGAGTCGAGGCGATGACGGGAGGGCGGAGTTGAGGCGAGAACTGATGGCGGAGTCGAGGTGATGACAAAGTCCAGCGCGTGCGGGAGGCGAAGAAGGGAAGACTGAGAACAAACGGCCCCGCTCTGACCTTTATAGGCCCCGCGGCGCGGGGTGAGGGGCACCCCGCAACCCCCCACTCTGGATTCAATGCAACCCGGAGCGACGCATCGTCACCCGAACCGGGTGCTCTGATTGGCCCCGGCCCCCCGCGCGGCTCTGCCTCGATGGCCAGAAGCGGCAACATTCCCCTTCCGGCCAGGCGGCCCCATGCCGTGAAAATGTCTTGCTCCGACCTCACGACATATGAATCGCCCACACCGAACCCCGCGCCATGAACTGCCCTGCAACAACCCCTGGACCGTGCCCCGACGACCGGCTGAGGGCAGCGTCGGTCCCGCATGCCTGCCTGGGCGCCCCCGACCAGTGCTGGTCAATGTGCCTGCTCCGT
Source organism: Eptatretus burgeri (assembly GCF_056783735.1). Classification (NCBI taxonomy): domain Eukaryota; kingdom Metazoa; phylum Chordata; class Myxini; order Myxiniformes; family Myxinidae; genus Eptatretus; species Eptatretus burgeri. The sequence continues at coordinate 104,062,379 of NC_140970.1, forward strand.
GATGCGCCACGTGGCCCGCGCTGTACAACTTGCCTCTGTCTAAACACGGCTTCACTGGCCGGAGAGGCGAGAAACCGTCTGCCATCTGTGGGGAACACCCGTGGCCGCCAGCGAGGACCAACGGTGAAGTGTTAGGATAAATCCATGCACGATTTGTGCAGTACGCGCGGATCCGTCATGGCCCACGTGATCAGCACTCGCCCGATTCTGCAATTGTGTGTGCGGGGCCAACTCAGATCTGTGTCAGCAATGAGGGGAATGATTGGATATAATAATTAGATGGGGGGGTTTGGAAGGAAAAGAGGAAGCCGATCTAATTAAATCCAGAAATAAGTCGAACAGAATGCGCCGCCCGTATCATGCACAACGTGGCGTTGTTGTCGTTCATTTGCTTCTGTGTTGTGCAAAACCACATCCGTACAGCCTCTTTAAGAGATATTCATTCATATGCCTTTTCAATGCAACCAGCAATCTCATCCCAGATCATCGGAAGCTCGAGACTATCATCTCGAGCTGCCGAGCATACTGTATAACTTGCGCAAAAGTTTTTGGTTGAGGGATCGCTTGAGGACGGGAGCTTTGCACTGTGAATGCTCGTGCGGTGCCGTTGTCACGGCCTTTCTATGCCCCTCCCCCGCAGAAGTTATTCCGAGGGTATCGTTTCCTCGCAGCCACGGCACGCACTACACGTGTTGGACGCAAATTCGGATTTACCTCAGAAATAAGTAGAAATGAAGTTAATGGTGTTAGCAACCTAGCTATGAGATCCCCACAACGCACTTCCCATTTGACCCACTAGACAAAAGGGAAGGGACTATGTAAACGTATATTAATGGAATAACTGTCTTGGGACCACGACATGTTGGATGCCATCGCCTTGGAGGCATGCGGTTTCCAGAACCGCAACAATATATATATATATATATATATATATATATATATATATATATATATATATATATATATATATATATATATATATATATATATATATATATATATATATATATATATATATATATATATATATATATATATATATATATATATATCAAAACTTGTGGAGTGTGATGAGCACTCCCCGATCTCCATGGGACATAGTCTGACACCAAAGCGTCACCTCCAATCCATCGGCCTTGGCCCGGCGACTCTGTTAAACAGACAAAGATTTAATGGTCAACATCAGTTAAACATCAAACGGAGCTGCATTACCGGGAACAATCGGCTGGATGGCAAACTGACAGTTATTCTTTGTGGATTATGCGGTTTTAACCTGTAGGACATAATTTGCGGTGATGCTCACCAAGTCAGGAGGTGTGTCTGATGTTTAAACGACGAATGTTGTCATCATTGGTTAGATATTTATCGGAATACCGTCCTGATTAGGGCACATAAGCCCGAATATACATGACATGTGAACCTGTACTAAACTGTTTCATGGTCAGGTTGTCCGTGACTAAACTGTCTCCCCCATCAGGATTTCTGGTGAGGAGGGTGTATGATATGGACACCCAGCAGGATTAAACACAAAACCTGTCAAACAGTGGAGGAGCTCCTTGTGAGCCGACGGCCATCCATTTCTCATGCCCTATGTCTGCCATCCACTATGTCTGCGGACGTCCTCCTGCAGTTGGGTTACTTCTTATTAGGAGGTTGGTGGCAGGATGATTTGCACTCCGGCCACCATAACACACTTCATGCCGCAAAACCAACTAATGCAAGGAAATCTGTTAACCCACTCCGTGGGAGTACCTCCTGTGCTGCTGCCCTCCGCAGGGCAGCTCACCGGATGACGGGATTGCGGCAAAGCCTTCGTAACCCCCATTCCTTAGGATGGGAGGAAAACCACGGGGGTAAACGTCCAGCGTCAGATTCCGGTCGTGTTTGTCAAGGTGGTGCTGTGGTTTCATCCACCAGACGCCGTTTCCTTGGGTTAACCTGAGACGGTCCCTTTGGGTGGGTGCCTGAAATGTCCTATCTCTAAGAGAGGATGCTCACCTGTCTCTGTTATCATCTGAGCTCAAGCGTTTGAACACAGGTACTGCCGCACTCTCTGACGTTCAGAGACCAGATATTGGCGAGATCATGGCGGGTGATTACACCTACTATTGGTCTGGTTGCTCTGATGGTTACCATGCCCAAGAAGTTGCTGTAGCTGTGTCCAATAAGTTGACTCCAATGATAATTCTGGTAACACCGGTCAACGAGCGGATTATGAGACGAAGGATTCGTCACTCCTTGGGTGTCATTTCCCTGGTCTCTGTTTATGCTCCAACTGAGGCGAGTGATCTCACCGTGAAGGATGCATTCTATGCCGCATCTATGAGGGTCGAGTCTGTGGTTGATCAGTGCCCCAGGCGAGTTACTCTTCTCGTATTGGGGGATTTCAATACATTGACTGGAACTGATAGGGATGGTTATGAGATGTATGTTGGTCCCCATGGTTTGGAACTGGTGAACCAGGATAGCACTAAGTTCTTGACTTTGCAAGAAGTCGTGGACTTAGGGCGGCTGGTTCATGGTTTCAGTGCCCACAGGTTTATTGCTGGACTTGGTATTGCAACGCCAGTGGTGTTTCAAAGAAGATTGACCATTTGCTCATTGATGGTCGCTGGAGGATGATTCAGAACTGGAGGGTCTACCGGAGTGCTCAGTTCCTCAATACCGACCACAGGCTTGTTGTAGCAACTCTGAAGTTGCAGCTTAAATCCAGGAGAATGTGTACCATCCAAGCTGAGGCTGGACGTTGGCAAGCTCAAGGATGAGAGGGTATCTGAGGAGTTTGCACACAGGCTGAGTGGGGATTTGGGGGGTCTGTGTGCTTCCAGGAATTCTGAAGAGTTGTGGAGTGCCTTTAATCCCACAGTCCTTGATGTTGCCAGTGGATGTCTTGCAACCTACCATAGAGCAAAGAAAATTTTTGTCTCTCGGGACACTGGATACCATTGACCAGCTTCACAGGGTAGGCTTGGTGGCAGAGCTGAGGTGAAAAACTGCACGTGCGCTAAGGGTGGACGAGGAGGCCTATGTGCGAGGCATCTGTGAGGGGGTAGAGCATCACCTGTGGTCAAGTGATTCTCATACTGCTTACAGCGGAATTCTTGCATTGTGTTTCACCAAGCCCGCCCCTCGGTGTACTGCAGTAAGAGCAGAGGGTGGTAGGCTCTTGACGGAGGAGTCCGAAGTGAAGGCCCGCTGAACCGGTTGCTTTGAGTGGCTGTACCAGGTTGATCCACCAGCTGTTGAGTTGGATGTCAGGGGTCTTACTATCCCTATTGCTGACCCTCCAATCAACTGTGGTCCAACTTTGTTTGTGCAAACACGGGCTGCGGTGAACCAGTTGAAATGGGGTAAAGCTCCAGGGATCTGTGGCATCCATGCTGAACTTCTCAAGGCTGGTGGAAATGCTGCACTCGTGTCGTTACATGCAGTTCTGTGCTTTGCCTGGAACACAGGTATCATCTCAATTGACTGGAAGAGGGGCCTTGTCGTCCCTCTCTGGAAATGGAAGGGTGATCGCCAGGACTGCAACAACTACCGAGGGGTGACGCTGCTCTCAGTGCCGGGCAAGGTCTTTGCTCGGATAATTATTGATGGGGTTCGCCACCATCTGCTTGAGTACCAGCATCCACAGGAGTCTGGCTTTGCACCAAAGAAGTCAACGATTGACCATATTCTTGCTCTTTGGGTCCTCAACGAGAGTTTCACAATGGGCTGATGGAGCCTATGTTGATCTCTGCAAAGCATTTGATTCAGTGAATTGGGATGCCCTCTGGAGGATTCTTGATCTTCGTGGGGTGCCACCAAAACTGGTCATTCTGATTACTGAACTATACTCTGGAACTGAGAGTACTCTGAGATGTGGTGGTACCATCTCTGACTTATTTCCAGTTGTTACTGGAGTTTGTCAGGGGTGTGTACTGGCCCCCACACTTTTCAGAGCTTGTATAGACTGGATTCTGGGGAGGATGTTGGAGAGATCAAGCTGTGGGGCATCGTTTGGGAATGTCAAGATCTCTGACCTTGATTTCGCAGATGATGCAGTCATCTTTGCGGAGACTCTGGATATCCTTTTGGGGGCTCTCGAGGTGCTGAATGAGGAGTCTGAACTGTTTAGATTATGGGTTTCCTGGGTCAAAACTAAGATCCAGGCTTTCAATGACATCTTGTCTGTACCTGTTTGTGGTGAGGATGTTGAGGTCATGGAGAGATTCACTTCCCTTGGCAGTGATGTTCATGTCTCTGGGCCGGGCCTGGGGAGTCATGGATTCACTGGATCACGGGATGTGGTGCTGTCGGTACCTGTGCAGAAGGACGAAAGTCTGAGTCTTCAGGTCCCTGGTGCTTACAATCTTGCTCTACAGTTGTGAGGCTTGGTTTCTGACCAGGGATCTGAGATGGAGACTTAATTCCTTTGGTACCAGGTCTTTTCGGAGAATCCTTGGTTATCGCTGGTCGGACTTTGTGTCCAACGAGCGGTTGCTTTAAGAGACTCAAATGAGATTTGTTACCTGCATTGTCTGTGAGCATCAGCTGCGGCTGTATGGACATGTGGCTCGTTTTCCTGACGCTGATCCTGCTCACCAGATTCTCTCAGTGAGGCTGCCTCGTGAGTGGAGGAGGTCAATGGGGCAACCACATGATTCGTGGTTGCAGTAGGTTGATCAGCATCTCAAGGAGATGGGGGATGTGCCAGGCATCTGCTTGGGGGATGGCCAGACGGAGGTCCCTGGACTCCCAGCGGAAAGTGGATGCAGCGATGCGCTGCTCCGTTGCATGCTCCCATTCCTGACCTACCTGACCTGAGAGATAGATGTCTGGATTGAAAGACATATTCCAAGTGTTTTACCATCTTATGATTTTGGTGAGGTCTAAAGAGAAGGAGGAGGCTGTAGGCTGCCTCTGAAGGATGAGGGTTGTCAAGGCAGAGGGTGAAGTCCTCAGCAAAATATGTTGTCGAGCAATCGTCAGGCCAACATGACGTCATCGCTTTGGAGCTCTATACAAGCCAGTCCTATTGACAAGTTATTCTCATTGAGGGAGGCTGCGTATAAAGTCGTGGCCAAAAATATTGGCACCCTTGCACGTTTTTCAAATTATGCACGATTTCTTCCAGAAAATTGTTGAAATTATAAAATGTTTTGGTATCCACATATGTATTTCTTTGGTTTGCAGTGGAACAAAACAAAAAACGCTGAAAAACTTACTAAATCTTAGCTTATTCCACACATATATCCTAAAATGGCCTCGTACAATATTATCGGTACCTTTTAGAAGTTGTGAGAAACTATTTGATTTCAAGCAGGTGATTCTCCTTCACTTTGGAATTGAACCCACCTCCGCTGAGTTTCAGGTGCCTGCAATATATAAATCACTCATTCAACCAGTTTGAATAGAGAAAAGGAGTCATTCTGCTGTTTTGTGTCACGATGTGAACCGCAATGAGCATGGAGAAAAGAAATAAAACCAGAGAATTGTCTGAGGAGGTCAGACACAAGTTTGTAGCCCAGAATGGACAATCTCAAGGTGCCAAATCCATCTCCAGAGCCCTTGATGTTCCTGTGTCCACCGTACGTAATGTTATCAGGAAGTTTAAGGCCCATGGCACTGTAGCTAATCTCCCTTGATGAGGCCGCCGAAGAAAACTTGATCGATGATTGCAGTGAAGGATTGTACGAATGGTGGAGAAAGCACCTCAATCAACTGCCAAACAGATTCAAGCTGGCCTTCAGACACAAGGTACGACAGTTTCAACTCTCACCATCCATCGCCAACTCGATGAAAGGGGGTTGTATGGTAAGGAGACCCAGGAGGACCCCACTGCATGTTTCCAGAAAACAAATTGAAGCCTTCAAAGAAAAGAACACCTTCCCTCCAGTCAAGCATGGAAGAGGTTCAGTGATGTTTTGTGGTTACTGTGCTGCCTCTGGCACTGGGTGCCTTGAATGTGTGCGTGGCATCATGAAATCAGGTGATTACCAAGGAATTTGGAGCACAATGTTCCACCCAGTGTCAGAAAACTGGGTCTATGTCGAAGGTCATGGGTCCCAAACACACTTCAAAAAGCACCCAGGAATGGTTCAAGACAAAACGCTGGACTGTTCTGAAGTGGCCAGCATTGAATCCAGATCTAAATCCCATTGAACACCTGTGGGGAGATCTGAAAACAGCAGTTGGGAGAAGGCACCCTTCAAATCTGTGAGAACTGGAGCAGTTTGTACAAGAAGAGTGGGACATCCTGCCAGTCGAGAGGTGTAGGAAGCTCATTCATGGCCACAGGAAGTGCTTGGCTGCAGTTATTTTGTCCAAAGGCCGTGATACCAAATATTAAGTTGAGGGTGTCAATTTTATCAATGGCATTAATTTTTAATTTCTGATATAATAGGATATATTAAGTTCTGAATCAAAAACAAAGGATCTGTAATATTAACAGTGAAATAAAGAATTGTGGAGACAAAATACTTTCGTCAATTTCAACATATTTTTCGAGAAAATTGTGAGTTATTTGAAAAAAGTGCAAGGGTGCCATTATTTTTGGTCACGAGCGACTGTATACGTGAAGACGAAACAGGAAATTTGAGGAAGGAGATTAGGGAATCCAAATGTGGATGTGAACTTGGCAGTAAGAGTGCTGCAATGCGTGTTATCGTGAAAAAGCTGAAGTTATCCGTTTCACAAAATACTGATGCCATCGGACTTTCACATTCACGGCACACATCACCCTCTCCGTAGTATGATCGCCGTCGACTCCTATCTTCTCCAACCATCTCGTGCCAATACCATCGTAATTATTCAACACCTCCCCTCCCCCCCTTCCCCAACTCTGCAGTAGGTGTTGTGACTTGAAGTAACTCCATCTCGGGGCTCTTCTCCCCCCCTATTTGTTCTCTCTTCATCTCACAGTTCCTCTTGGTGGGTGAACAGTCCATCTGTTCTCAACCCCCTCGTCATTTTGTGTCTGGAAACCACTGTCCCCCCCCCTTCTAATCGATATTCTGTAACATTGTACTGCATATGCGGATTGTTCAATAATACTTGACCGGTACGAGTTTCGGCCCGCAAAAGATATGAATGGATAACACCAAAATATGAATGCAAATATCCCCAACTCCATTTGCTGCATTGGGCTTGATAAGGGGAAATAACTTGAACCCTCCCCACTTCCTCTTGGACCATCAATGCAGGCTACGCCTTTGGCCGATGTGCCGATGTGCCATCAAACGCCCCCTTTTTTATGAAAGTTTGAAAAACATAACGGCGATAGGACACGTGTTCGAATACATGAAAAAACATTTCTTTTTTTTTTTTCAGAATTTTCGGTCATCATCTTGGGGGTCCACATCGAGGTCAAAGTTCAGGCACGCAGCTCCTGCGCATTTTTCAGAATAAGTGTTATTTTTCACTGTATAGTGATCAAAACTTGTATCTGGTGGTGAAATAATTCTGACATATCAATGTACTGCTCCTTTGATGTTTGTAACATGGTTGGCTTGTAATTTGTTGGCACAGTTTCCCGGAAAATTTGATTGGCTCTATATCACTGAAACATCACCAAAGGAGCAGTACATTGATGTGTCAGAATTATTTCACCACCAGATTTAAGTTTTGATCACGATACAGTGAAAAATAACACTTGTTCTGAAAAATGCGCAGTAGCTGCGTGTCTGAACTTTGACCTCGATGTGGACCCCCAAGATGATGACCGAAAATTCTGAAGAAAAAAATGAGAAATATTTTTTCATGTATTCGAACACATCTGTCCTATGCCGTTATGTTTTTCAAACTTTCGCAAAAAAGGGGGCGTTTGATACACTCTAATGTGCCTTAGGTCGATAACTATCCAGGGCCAATGACCTTTGTCACACCAACATTGACACCTGGCCGAAATAATTATATGGAAACCAGGCTGGCATTGGCATTGCGGCACCGAGTGTTTTAGCATGCACCCTTTGCCTTGCGCTACCGCGACGGGTAAAAGGCCAACAGCACTTCAAATTCCCAAGTTGTCAACAACCTTTGTACTCACTAAGCCCTACATTGCTTAATTCTGGTGATTGGGTGAGAACCGGCATTTTCAATGTGATATGGTCGTAGACGTGTGGCTGTTGCATTGTGCCACTGTCAGCTATGCCAGAGGAGGGAGGCAACATGGCACCCATTGTTGAGTTGGCCAGACTCTATATATTTACGGTACTTATTCAGCCAATCAAACGCACATCTCGACATTCTTCAGGCAATACAAAACAAAGCCCTTCACATCATCAAGAGTTGCACGTGAACAATACCCATAAAGTACCTACACAGAGGCAACAATGTTCAAAATATAGGACCACTTGGACATGAGAGTTGTGCAGTTCCTTGCAGCTGCAAGTGAGAACCCTATTCACTCAGGCCACTACATGTTCAACCATCCACAGACACCTACACACATTAAGGGTGGGGGGGGGGTGTTGCTTCCTCCCCATCCTAATTCTTCCTTTTGTCCTGTTGCGTCCTGATCCATTGTGTTCTCGCTCTTCCATGAGCCTCCACTTTGTACTGCATCCAAAAAAATTAATCAGCGACAACTGCAAAAAAACACATCCGCACCATGAACGCAATCAATAACCTGGGTTCAAACAGTATCCTGAGCACTGAAGCCCACCCATCAACGACAGGGAAATTACTCCCGAGGTCAGATTGTGTTCACCTTGAACGCCTCCACTGTAGACACCAAGCACAGCTGTTGCAGTACAAAACTGGAACAGCACTTGGTAGAGCGTATACCTCCGCCAGGCTGGACAATTTACGTTTTGTATCCCACTGGTCGGCTGAGTCTGGATCTGGACCTCCAAAATCGAATTGGCTTGTTCTTGTCACTTAACCAACTCATCCACCAAGTTTTGTCTGAATCTGCACACAACGTTCTGAGATGTCATGCTATATATCGTTTTCGGCCCCATCCCTCAATGGTGAAGAATCACTTTAAAAATTGAGAAATTCTCGTATCCGGATCTGATGCTCCAAAATGTAATCAATTCATCCTTGTCACACACCCAACCTGTACACCAAATTTCGTCCGAATCTGTCCACAACTTTTCGGCATCTCCTGTTCATAGAAAGCCAGACGGGGTGAAAACATAACCCCCTTCGGTGGCGGAGGCTATAATAGGATTTTAGAGAGAAAATGGTCGGAAATAATAGCACATCTGTGTGACCTGCACAGTAAAAGTGCTACTTGTGAAAAAGGGTTCTAAAGGGTTCCACAGGATTCTCAACTTCGAAATGGTTCTACATGGGTAAAATGTAGAAATTTTGGGTGCAGTCAGCAAACTTTCCAACCAATGGGTGCAATTTGCACGCATGCACGACTCCTTTTTATATACAGTGTACAGGGTGTTCCAAAAAGACCTGGACAACTTTGGTTGTTAATATACTTAGTACCACAAATGATACGACAATACCCTTTGTTTTATATGATACAGAAACTCATGTAGTTTTCTTTCTTTTCAGATCTGGTTGTTTAATGTAAAAGAAAATGGCGACTCCACAGGAGAAAGCTCAGTGTGTCGAATGGTTCATCGAGGCGAGATCCGACACGCAAGTTCTGCGTAATTTCCGTACAAGGTATGGAAGGAATCCGCAATTGCGGACTAGTATCGGAGAGTGGTACAAAAGGTTTATGGAGACTGGAAGTTGGCAGAAACAGAAAAGTAACGGTCGAGCAAGCACAAGTGCAGCAGACGTTGAATGAGTGCGTGGATCATTTCAACAAAGTCCCAGAAAATCAATTCGACATGCATCCAGAGAGCTGGGACTACCAACCACCACTGTGCACAGGATTTTGTATAAAAGACTGAAGCTTTATGCCAATAAGTTTGCAGGTTCTGCAGGAACTCAAACCAAATGATGGACCCAAACACAAGACGTTTGTCTTGGAAATGCTCAGTCGAATAGAGGATGTAATGACGAAGATTACCTGAAAAAGGTCATGTTCACAGACGAAGCTTGCTTTCATGTATCGGGGAAGGTCAACCAGCACAGTGTGAGGATCTGGGACTCTGAAAATCTCCATGTGGTCATTAAACACATACGTGACAGTCCAAAGGTCAATGTGTGGTGTGGCCTTCTCCATGACTGCTTAGTGGGTCCATTTCTCTTTGTGGAGGATACAGTGACCTCAACGATTTGCCTTCCCACAGATTGAAGACCTGCAACCCGATATCCCTTTTCTACACGACGGTGCTCCTACTTCGTCATTCGAGCCGTCCTGCATGAAAAATTTTCCGGTCGCTGGATTGGCCAAGATGAACCAACTGCCTGTCCCCCCCCCTTGATTTTTTTTTTCTCTCTGTGGGGGTTTATCAAAGATGCTGTGTCTTCAACACCAAGGTGGCAAACCTGCAGGATCTTTGTTGTCTGATCACAGCTGCACGCACACTGGTGGCACTGGTGGACGGAAACATGCTGAGCGAACATGGCAAGAACTCGTGTACCGCCTTGATGTCCTGCACACGACAAACGGAGCTCACATTGAAGTGTAAACTTTTTGAGTTTCTGCATCATCACCAAGGGTATCGTTGTCTCATTTGTGGTTCTTAATTTATTAACAATCAAAGTTGTCGGTGTCTTTTTGGAGTACCCGTATAAGAACAGGATTCAACTTATTTACTATTCTGTCTCTTTTTTTTTTTTTTTTTTTTTTTCTTTCTTTTTCTTTTAATGCCTCAACTAACAAAATCACCAGACATCATGTTCTTGGGTTGTTCGACCGGCTGTCCGTCCGTCCTTCCATGCTTCTGTGATGGGTTTTCGTTTCCCTAATAACCTACGAACAGTTCAAGGGATCCAAGTCAAACTTGATACAAGTATGTATAATGATGTAAAGATAAACTGATCAGATGATGGGGGCTAGATGTCAAAGGTCAGAGTTCCTGTTCGGTAAAACATTATATTACCGTGCTAACTTGTGAACCAGTGATGGGATTTTGACCAAACTTAGTACGAGTATATATTATGATGCAAAGATGAACTGATTCGATTTTGGCGTCAAAGGTTAGAGGTCATGTCATGTAAAAAAAAAAAAAAAAAAAAAAAAAAAAGAAGTGATGCTTGAGAACAGCTGAAGGGATTTAACTTAAAGTTTATTATAAAACCTCCGTCAGTGCATCCATCCATGATAGATTATATTTGTTACTGAAAGGTCAAGTTCATTGAAACTCCTGTTAGTGTGGTACCATTCGCTATGAGATTTGAACTGAACTAAGTACATGTACCATGATGCATATGTAGAGATTAGATAGTAAGGTTTTAGGTGTTAGGGTTATGTCAAATCTGAATAGATTAAATGTAAATTTTTGAGAGCACCATTTTTTAATTGTGCAAGATTTTAAATTTGTGCAGCGCTGAAATGCAATCTGTCCAGATGACCCAACCAATGAATGTCTCGCACACGTACTGATGAATCGCCCTGCCTGCGAAACACTAGGGCGACAGTTCATAGCTGTGTCAACATTCGAACCAAGGTCCGGACTGCTCAGAGATGAGTGCGTACCTATCGGCTACCCTGCCAGCCCTTGTCATAATTTTACCTTAATCGTCATACTAGCATATTGCCGAGACCCATTGTTTCACTCTCGGCTAGAGTGAGTATTACTCGTCCATTTGAAAATGGCAAACTTTGCGAGCAATTACTTTTATGCATTTATTTTTGTATCCAAATATTTCTTGTGAAGTGTTGTAGACATTGGTGAGATTACCTCCACTGCTGTGAAGCTTTTGCTTTTGTTTATTGTTTCCTCCCATTGCGTCGATCCACGAGATGCTATGGTGGCGTATGTTTCGTTGGGACGACAACACATAATTTATCTTGTCCTCAAATCCCATCATAGGCCATGGTGATTATCGATGGTTTCCTGTACGTTTTTGGTGGTACAACGGGCTTTGTGTATAACACAGACCTGCATCGCATGGACCTACAAAGCCACGAGTGGGTCAAAATGGATCCATTGAAAGCCGATTTGCCAGGGGAGAGGTGAGGCCTGTGTTACATTTCCTTTGAGAGTAATTAAACCCTGTACTGTTTTGACCTTCTCAGAGTGAATGTGTACTGTCTGTGGGCGGAGGGAATTTATTTGAGTGAATTGACTATGGGATTGGAGTGAATGAATGTACACGGAGCAAAATGAAATTGGTAATGTTTATGCTGAGGAGTTGAACGTTGTATACAGGTGACTTGTAGCATTTCAGATGCAAGTGCTTGTGTGGTTATGTTTGTTAGCATGCTCCTGAGACTGAAAGGGAACAGGGTTCATGAACAGACAATATATGGCAGCCTATTGTTAGAAAGAGCCTGTACACGCAATGTCAAAACTGGGGTTAGGCAATGATTCACTTTGTCTGTAGACAGACAGACAGATGCCAGTTTGTTGGAGGAACTACTTGATTTCAGTTGAACGTTGTATTGTTGTGGGCCGGGGTTCGGTGGCCATAAACGACCACTAGGGGGAGCAGTAGGGTCGTCTCCACCGAACACCCCGAAATTTAGGTCGTGACTCTCGGATAAGTCCGAAAGGTCACGGGTCCCTTAAGGGACCGTGCTCGCCAATTCTCTGATGGCGTGGGGTTGGGTTAATAGCCAAATTTCAATATACCTAAGTACCCACGTCGTCAAATTATCAGGGAAATCGCACCCTCAACGGACTCTGTCGAATCGTGTCACTCTAGCGACCTTGGTCCGGTGTAACCGAGCAGAATTACCAAAGTTCGTCGGACCCAATGACAACTTGCGGCACCGACGGCCTCACTATTTCCCAAGCCCGCACCGTGCTGGGCCAATGGAAGAAAACACGGCAACGAACTGGAACATTTAACAATTGGGGGTTTATTTATAATGGGGCAGGGGAGCACAAAGAGCAGAGTTAAAACCGAATATGAGAAATGCAATTAATAAGGAACACAGGCACTTAACAGTTCCTCCTTACAGATGGGCCCACGGACACACACACACACACACACACACACACACACACACACACACA
>NC_140970.1:104077897-104115397 GCF_056783735.1 Eptatretus burgeri
AACGAAGAAGAATTGACGTCAATCGTGCAAAAAAAAAAACAATAAATAAACATTAGTTGTGACATCATTCCTGATGTCATAGCACCGTGTCCTGTCATTGGTTGACAGATAAATGGCCGTAACTTGGGAACCGCTCGTCCGATTAATATCAAACCTTGAAAAGGCACAACCGCGCGGCCCCAGAAATATTCCTGGCAAGTTTCAATCAGATCGGACCGGCGGTCACAGACAGACAGACAGACAGACAGACAGACAGACAGACACACACACACACACACACACACACACACACACACACACACACACACACACACACACACACACACACACACACACACACACACACACACACATTGCTGGAATTATAGATAGATTGTATTGAATCTCATCCCAAGGGTGCATGTGCAGGCAGGAGTGAGGTAATTAATTCAGTCTGTCTGCCTGTCTGGTCGTCAAACAAAATTGAAAATTATTCCAAACAGGAAACTTATAGTCCGGGAGCCAACCGATCAAAATTAAAAAAAAATTGCCCGGTCTGCTATAAAATTTTTGTGTTGATTTTCATAAAGAGACACCCTTTGAGTATATGAAAACCAATGTTGGCAATGGTGAAACTCTTGCGCAACAACACAGTCAACACTTTTGCGAGCCCCCTCTGATAACAAAATGTTGGCAAAAGCGAAGATGTAGGATGGGGGTAGGGGTAATTCATATTGTCCTAAAATCATAACCACTAAACCTATGTACACAAATGACCCCTCATATTAAAGAGGAGTTCATTTCCTATATCACAATTGGTGTAGATTTAACCTACCTTCAATTGACAAGGTTATATGTCAAACAACAAAAGATTTATGTAACTCAGAAATGCTTGACTATCAATGGGGTCAGGAACAAGAACATACTTTTACATGCCATGGTTTTAAGGAAGATAAAATTAGAAATGGATTAACACAATATTGTGACATGAAACATCCTCTTCAGAGGAAGAGTCACTCTCTGAAACAACTCCACCACATGAACCTCTCTGACCAAGGCATATGCATGTCACTCAGCAAGGCACAGCAGCCTTTTGCATGAACATCGTTTCAGACATTTGGATAATTTGCACATGCAAGACAATCGCTTTGTCTATGTTTGGCTTGGCTGGCTTAGACATGAGAATTGGGGACCAGTTTTCCATTGATAAGGGTTCTGCCAAATGTTGTGGCTGGGGAAGTGCTCGGTCACTGAGATGTGCACGTCTATACAGAAGCAATTGATACAATGCTCTTAAAACAAGGAAGTAAAACGCATCTTCTGTTGCTGGCAGTGACCTAAGGTCTAATTTTGAAGAGACAAACATATGCTGCCTGAGGGTATCCAAACAGCTGAACCCTTTTTGGCCATGCAGAGCAGTCCAGTATACTCTGGCCTCATCAATGACACATTCTGTTGCTGCCATTTCACTATCTCTTCCAAAATCAACAAGGTGGGGAAGGTTTCCTATCAGTCCCAGAGAAACCTGTGCCGCTCTTCTTTCACAGGAACACAGGCATCATCCCAACTGACTGGAAGAGGGGCCTTGTTGTCCCTCTCTGGAAAGGGAAGGGTGATCGCCAAGACTGCAAAAACTACCGAGGGGTGACGCTGCTCTCAAGTGCCGGGCAAGGTCTTTGCTCGGATAATTCTTGATAGGGTTTGCCACCATCTGCTTGAGCACCAGCGTCCAGAGCAGTCAGGCTTTACACCAAAGAGGTCAACGATTGACCGTATCCTTGCACTTCGTGTCCTCACCGAACACAGACGAGAGCTGCAGGGGCTGCTTGCAGCCTTTGCTGATCTCTGTAAAGCGTTCGATTCAGTGAATCGGGATGTCCTCTGGAGGATTCTTGGTCTTCGTGGGGTGCCACCGAAACTGATCGATCTGATGTCTGAACTCTACTCTGGTACTGAGAGTGCTGTGAAGTGTGGTGGTACCATCTCTGACTTATTTCCAGTTGTTACTGGAGTTCGTCAGGGATGTGTACTTGCCCCCACACTTTTCAGCACTTGTATGGACTGGATTCTAGGAGGATGTCGGAGAGATCAAGTTGCGGTGCATCGTTTGGCAATGTCAAGATCTCAGACCTTGATTTTGCAGATGATGCAGTCATCTTTGCGGAGACTTTAGACATCCTCTTGGGGGCCCTCGAGGTGCTGAATGAGGAGTCGGAGCCGTTGGGATTACGGATTTCTTGGGTCAAAACTAAGATCCAGGCTTTCGGTGACATATTGGATGCTGCTGTCCTGTCTGTGTCTGTTTGTGGTGAGGATGTTGAGGTCGTGGAGAGATTCACTTACCTTGGCAGTGATATTCATGTCTCCGCAGGTTGTGAGCCGGAGGTCAATAGACGTCTGGGTCGGGCCTGGGGAGTCATGGATTCACTGGATCATGGGGTGTGGCGCTGCCGGTACCTGTGCGGGAGGACGAAAGTCTGAGTCTTCAGGTCCTTGGTACTTCCAGTCTTGCTCTATGGGTGCGAGACTTGGACTTTGACCAAGGATCTGAGACGGAGACTTAATTCCTTTGGTACCAGGTCTCTTCGGAGAATCCTTGGCTATCGCTGGTCGGATTTTGTGTCCAACGGCGGTTGCTGAGAGAGACTCGGATGAGATTTGTTACCTGCATAGTCCGTGAGCGTCAGCTGCGGCTGTATGGACATGTGGCTCGTTTTCCTGACGCTGATCCTGCTCACCAGATTCTCTCAGCGAGGGAGTCTCATGAGTGGGAGGCCAGTGGGCCGACCACGTGCCTCATGGTTGCAGCAGGTTGACCATCATCTCAAGGAGATGGGGATGGGCCTGGCATCTGCCTGGGGGATGGCCAGACGGAGGCCCCTGGAGTACCGGCGGAAAGTGGACGCAGCGACGCGCTGTTCTGGCACATGCTCCCATACCTGACCTTGACCTCTTCTTTTCCCCCTTCTGAATGGGTAGCTCACTGTGTCACATCCACACAACACATATGTGCACAGAAGTGTAGCTGCGACATCAAGAGGATTTTCTGGTACTTCTTGCTCAACACTTCTACCAGCTCATGAATAGGTAGGTATTGATTCTGCCGTTGTATCCAGAGTTCTTGCAATGTGTTCAAGCAGCAGAAGTGATATATACACAGCATAATTATGTCTGTATCTGTTGCATGCACAACAGCTCGATGGTGATCAAGATATTCCACACAATACGCAAGATGAGCAATAATCCTTGTGTCTGCCTCTTCATGTTCTTCACAAGGTAAGTCCAGAACTGAACTTGATGCTGATGTGATGGAAAGAGTGTGACCTTTGTTTTCCATCATACTACCAAGAATGATGGTCACTCCATCCGGAATAGCTTCAGGACTCTCACAAAGGGAAGTGCCAATGAAGTTCTGAAGATTTCCTTTATTTCTTGGATTCTTCATGAATAAATTCCAGTCCGGAATTTCTAGACTCTTGGATGGTGAGAATTGTCTTGCCTGGTCTGTCTGGTTTCTCCTCTGCTGCTCATCACCCTTCAAAGTATGGCTATCATCAAAATCATACTGATCACCAATGATGTTGACACAGTTGCACATTTCAGGTTTCAACTGCAGGATACACCTGCTTGCGAAGATACAGCTGGGGAAGTTCACCAAATGTTTTCGCACCCATTTTTTGGTATTTATTTACAAATGCCATTGTGTCTACCAGATAAACTGTGTATAGGTCACTCTGTGGTAATGATGGCAGCTGTAAAACAACATCCTGCTCAGCTTCAGCAATTAGCACTGCCACGAAATCAGACTCGTTGCCTTTGCGCATTACAACCCCCTGTGCTAAGCGTGGATCAACCTCAAACAGGGATGATGGATAGTCTGTCCACTCATGGGAAAATGCAATCTGTCTTGTGACTGGGTCGGCATCTCGATAGAAACACAGCACACGTGTAGTTGCAGTCTCATCTTGATAGATCCTGATTAAACTCTGTTTCCTTGATGGTTTTGATTTCTTCTGTGAGGAGAAAGTTACCAGCTTCAGTGGTTCAATCTTAATAGAGACCACCTCTTCTGCTTTCATAATGGCTTCCATGCCCTTAGCTTGAGCATGGACCAAGTCTTTTGAAGCAGCCTTCTCACTAGTTGCTCTATTGAGCAGAACCACTTGGTTGTTACACTGGAATGGGTTTATCATCTGCTGGCATATCACTTTCTTGATCTCCTCAACATGCATATGTTCTTCTGTTGCCTGCTTCTGTGTTTCTCCATGATGAGTAGATTCCTGTTGGCCTAGATTAGCCATAGACTTTATGTTCTCTGATACAGCTGTGAGAAATGGTGCTGTTTTCACATATTTATCTCGAGCAGCTGGTGCCTGAGATATGCCTTTGAACAGCGATGTCTTCCCTTCATTGTTGTATGTCTGCTCCAGGGCCATGTCACTCCAAACACCATTGAATTTTCCTTTGGAAGAGTGAACTGTGAAGTACCCAACCTGGATCCAGCAAACCTTAACCGAACTGTGTTCAATAGAGTAAGAGGATTTTGGGGTAGGGGTAACTTTGGTTGACAAAAATGTTAATTTTCTCTTTAAAAATTGATAGAACTCAATCAAATTTGCTGTTTTAATTAGCCATGGATACCATGTTCATATCACATTAAGAGAAATTAGTATTCTAATGCAGCATCTGCCTATGATAAGAAAAGTTCTAAAGGCCATCTTCAAAAAACGTTATTTTTAAGGCATTTTTCACAAAATTATGTACTTTTACGAGGTTTACTTTCACAAAGGCAATTTTTTTTTGTCATTTTACAATGCACTGATTGAATTCTTACATTTAGTTCACATTTATTTTTCATGAATGTGATTTTTTTTTAATTTTTTTAGAAATTTTATTGACAATTGCTGTTTTATCAAATTTTTCAAATCTTAAACAAAAACGGCCGCCAAAATTTTTCGCAAGAGCTTATGAATTGCCAACATTGGTTTTCATGAACTGCAAACATATATCTAAACATCCTGGGGGTGTAAAATTTTATAGCAGAGGCTGTAAGGTCCAACCCTAAAACAGCCTCGTACACAGGTTGGCTCCCGGACTATTACTATTTTAGGGTTATTATGAAGGACACAAACAGGCACAAATAACTAATTTAATTCGTTGGATAAGGTGGGGGTAATGGACGGTGCACGAAGAGCAGTGAACTTCTGAAAAAAAAAAAAATTGAAAATACTTTTTATCTTGCCAAAACGAAGTTTTTGCAAGATATGTTAGTCAGCTTGTATGTTTTTTTTTGTTTGTTTGTTTGTTTGTTTGTCTGTAATCACGTATAAAAAAATTCTGCAGAGCACAGTTATCATTGGAAATTTTTGTAACTTCGCATATCAGAGGCCTATAGAGGTCCCTTTCAGTGCACAAAATTTTGAAGGTCAAAGGTCAAGGTCACTTTGTCACAAATCAGGGGAGTCGATGAAACCCTTATTTTTTGAGTAATTTTGATCGGATCGTCTTCAAACTTCATGGGAATATAGTTCATGGTCTGGCGCTCAGCTGATTAGTTTTTGGTGGCGATTGGCCTTGACCTTCATGGTTAGCACCTCAGGTCAAACATATTTGACCCCAAGGTCAAATTTTCAAGTTTTAGGAACCATATCATGTCATACCTCAAATTGAACACCTCGATGAGTGCTTTCTAGATATGTCAAGCTTGAGACATTATGACGTCATTTGGTGACGTTATGAGGCAAACCCATATTTTTCATGGTAACTCTGTAGAACGATTCTCATCGGAATCTCTCGTAGGCAGATATTCCTCAAGGAGTTGCTCCTGGTGAATAGCAGCTCTGTTCACCTCAGTGTGACCTTAAAGAAGTCACACGTGGTCACCTTTTCGCAAGATACGGGTCACCTTGAGGGTGACATTGGTTTTTTTTTTGTCCCTTCGGCCTTAAAATCTTTATTTTATTTCATTTGAATTATATATTTGAACACAAATCGCGTTTTGGCACTTTCAAAACCTTTCCATTTAACAGTACTTGGACAAAATGTTACGGCATTTTGCGTCATTTCGACCAATCAAATTTGCTCCCTGCAGACCCCGCCCATATCCCTTATTATTATTTTTATTATTATTATTATTATTATTATTATTTGTATTTGTATTTGGTAAGCTGCGGGAAGCATTCCTGTGCCAAATACAGCGTTTTCAGAAAGTGAGGGCAAGAAGGTTTGCAGTTGGAATTTAGGGAAATTGGGGGGGGGGTTAGACGAGAGCAGTGGTTCCCAACCTTTTTTCTGATCGAGTACCACCTGGTTCCAGAAAAACTCAATTCGATAAGATATCAATTTATTCACAAGTAGAACACACATACGAACTAACTGTCAACAAAGAACAAAATTTAATGCGAGGGCTGCATCTGTTTCTTCTTCATCAGCTGGTCGATGTGGGGCATAACTTTGCTCACAGCACATCGGAAATCATGCCCGGGCGCAGCAAGACGGTTCCGGCTCTTTGACTTGATGGTCATCATGGCTGAGAACCCGTGCTCGCACTCCCACGTAGAGGGGAAAATCAGTAGCTGGGGAGCAGCGTGACGGGCTAGTGTCGGGTACGAGGAGGCCATGGTTATCCAGAAGTTCATAGGAGAGCATTCCTTGTGCTTCGTCTTTGCTGTGTGTCAGGGTTCCCAGATGTATCAGGCCAAATCATTTTTTTTTAAGGTTGAGCCCGAAAGTGCTCGCGAACCACCTGGAAGGCCCTCGCGTACCACAGGTTGGGAACCACTGGACTAGAGGGAAGAGAAGTGCATATAACCATATAAGTGATGGAGGCCTGCAGGAGGAAAAAAAAAAGATTTGCAAGGAGGGAGCATTTAAAAATATTCTATGCGAATGCTAAGAGCATTTCACAATTCCATATACCGCAATATATGGCACTTCACAATGCAGAGCCTCACCGGAGTGTTCACATTGCAATACATCTGAGAACCAGTGCTCACTCTCTCATTCACCCTCTCACAATGTGTGCCATGAAAACTATGTTTGTAAGTTGTAGTAAAAGTCAACCTGTGTAAGCATTAATCATGGTTATTTCTTCTTCTTGATTATTGATTTGTTGCCCTTTATTATTATTATTATTATTATTGATCTGGACATGTGTGAACTTGCAGGATACCGTTTGGCACAGACAAACATCCTTTATAATGAGTAGAGGGAAAAGTATGGCGCTTTGGAATATCATACAAACAGACACTTGGTGAAGATGTTATACAAATTATAATACACAGAATTCATCTTTTTTAACTGGGACATGATTGATACACATTCAAGGTAAACAAATCTATTGATGGTTAAATTTGACATGAAACTCTTCTGGTTATGTTAAACAATTTTGTTGAACCTTTGCTAAGACTGGTTGGGTGACATTGGATCCAGTTATTTTCCGTTTCAAAAAATAGATTCCATTTCATGTTATCGCGAGGAAAAGAAGCATTTGTTTGTGCACTTGTAATATAATGGAAAATAAAAAATTGAAAAATCAAAATTTTCTTCACTGCATTCTTGGGTGATGTGTTTTGCCATTAGGGTGACAGAAATGGGGGGTAAAAAAAATAAAATTAATAAAAGAAAACTTTAACAAATGGCAAGTGGTTAAAAATATGGAAACTGGATCCGTAGGGAAATGTCCAACATTTTGTTTTTGCAAGCGATCATAATTTCAGCAATATTTTCCATAAAGTGGAGCGACTTTCAAACCGAATTTCACATCGACTCAGCTCTTCAGACATTGCCAGATGGAATTTTATTCAGTATGTAGTGCCAGCATTCGAGATCGAGATTCCCAGCGATGCTTGTCCGAAGCCATGGCAGGCTGGTATGGACTGTATCCCTTGTGTATCATTTTATTTTATTACTTTTTTGCCGATCTAACATTTTTTATAGTACGTACTTTATAGAAATATGTGTACGTTGTTGCTGTCAATGGCCCTGTGACTGCCCTGCATGGACAGGCCTGATAATATTCCACCGTGAACCATAGCCATGCATGTCTGATTGGCCCTTGGAGTTGTTTACCCCACCCCCATCAGGCTGATTGACGGTCATAGTCTCGCCCACCCCTCTGATCCCTTCCTATTACTTAACAAAGGAATGCAGTTTTGCATACTTTCTGTGGAATCCTTTCAAGCTATTAAAATTTTGATCGGTTTGCATTCCCCTCTATAAAATGCAGTCGGTTGGTGTTTATACAAAGTCCCGAGCTTTAACCAATTTTGAGTAAGGTTGTCAGAAAAATAATAATAATAAATAATGACAAACAGGCACTTTTTGGTCTCTCGTTTTTCTTGTTCAACGATGATGTCCCAAAGTTTAATGATTGTTATTGCATGGGGAATTCTCCGCAGATAACTGATCGGTCATTTATAGGCTTATAATTCTATCTCGGTAGATTTATTTTATTTTATTTTTGAAGATTTTTGTTATGTTGAGCCCAACGGAGTGTCTGGGCCATCCTGACTTCTTGAGTAATTCTGTATGCGATAGTCCCCTGTATTACTGTTGCTGATTTTATGCATTAAAACATAAACAAATTGAAGTATTTATATAAATGTATATTCACTTTGTGTTTAATTGCCAAGACCTGACTGTTTGTACACCACCCTTCTTTTCCTTTGCAATGTCAGGTATAGGCACGAAATAGCTCATGATGAAAAACGAATCTATGTTCTTGGTGGGGGCACTGCATGGATGGCTTTCTCTCTCCACAAGGTGATTCCGCATACACTCAGAATATAAGTATTACAATGGAAATAACATAAAGGAAAAAAAAATCTATACCAAAAATTGTGCCAATACTCTAAACGCCTGATTATGAATAAAGAACATAAAACAACCCCCCTGTTGAGAGTATATTTGAGGGAGAAAGCCAAAAGTTATTTCACGGTGTCTTCTTTCCGGTGATAAATGGAAGAGCAAAGATCTTGCCAGTGACAATACTTTAAATACAAGTCTGAAGACGACGATGGTTCACGAGCGGTATTTGACGATGTAGATTGTTTCAGAAGTCAAGGATGAGACAATGTGATAATGTTTGACCAAGTTATAAAAATGATCAACATGATGTGGTACGAGTGACAGGTTATTAGCTGCAAAATGTCGAAAACCCGGTTTCGTTCAACAACTTTAAAATTTGACCTTTGCATTACCTTTAAAGTTCCCAAAACAATGTTGTGGACATTAAAATAAGGAAACAGGATACATGCTATAGCTTATTGGAGTTAGTTCGTCGAAGAAGGTCGAAAACCCAGTTAGATTCCCACAACTTTGAAAATTTGACCTTTGTGTCCTTTAAAGGTCAAAGGTCAAGGATTATGACCTTTGGTGCAAAACTTCCTCTGGAACATTTCAGGAACAATATAACGTCATATAGGCTATATGGCATTTCGCGCTCATCCGATTATCCATACTTTGAAATCAGCGTAAAAACAAACTTGAAGGGGGCGCCACGGGCAAGGTGATCGAGATTGAGCAAAATGGTTTCAAGACTTTAGGTGGGGAATGACCTCAAGATTATGCAAAAAATATTGTCATCCTAGCTCTCAAAGTTTGGGCGGTCGGATGATTTTTTTAATGTCAAAATTCGAAATTTTCTAAGTTCGTGACCTTGTGACCTTGACCTTGGAACGAAAATGAAAAATCGAGCTCCGTGGTGCTATGCAGGTGCCATTGGGCTAACCAAATACCGAAACCCCTGTCAGATTCGATAAACCCCTCGGAGAAGATGCAAATTGAAATCGGCTACCCCATAAAAACACGTTTTTGGTTGTGGCTCCGCCTATAATGGGCACACCACGCCCATTTTCAGGAAAACACAACTAGATCATGATATAAACCTCCCACCAAAATTTTGTCAGGATCGGATCAAAACCCACGGAGCTATGCTCGGGACAGACAGACAGACAGACAGACAGACAGACAGACAGACAGACAGACAGACAGACAGACAGACAGACAGACAGACAGACAGACAGACAGACAGACAGACAGACAGACAGACAGACAGACAGACAGACAGACAGACAGACAGACAGACAGACAGACAATAACGAATATAGTGGTTACTTATTTTTTTCGTGAAAATATTTTTTCGTGAACCAACAGAAAGGATTATGACCTCGAGAATTGCAAGATACACATTTGCGTGAAATAGTCTTTGGTTCTGTTGATGTTCAAAATCCATCGATTGGAAGACTTAACCGAACCACAAAATTGAATTGGGCACCAGATTGCAAGCAATGGGATAAGCCAAGCTCGATAGAAAACGAGAACGACAACCTTCAACGTCGCCAGTGTGCCTCTGCCCACATTATTACATCATTAAATATACCAAGTTTGATTAAAATCCCTGAACCCAGATATAAAATATTAAATAATTCTGGCTGCCAGACCATGCATCTGATCAGGTTGAAATTAAATTATATATTCCACACGTCCACTAGATCATAACTGTGATGTTTCACATCGATTGATGAAGCGGTTCAAGAGATTTTTTTTTTTTTAAAGAATTTTGTTCAAACTAATATGGCTGCCAGACCATGTGACCTATTAATTATTCGTGAACACCCTGGTATCCCCAAGGTTTGGGGAACAGGTAAGTGAAGTTCCCCTCGATCTGTCAAGCCATTCTGCAGAGGAAGATTTTAAAATGCTTATTCTTCAAAAAATCAGATCTGCCAAACTATGTGACCCATGATGTCATCATTGGAGAACTTTTTGTTCCTCATGGACAGGCGATCATACCTGTAAAGTTTCACCTCAATCTATTCAGCCATTACTGTGAAACACTGGGATGACAGTTGAAAGCTGGGTCAGGATTCAAACCCAGGCTACACAGCTTAGATCAAGCGTGCGTACCTCTCGGCTATCTTGCCGTGACGTGAAGAAAACCTTTCATTTTAAATTTTTTTTGTATTTATCTCTGCTGAAGTAATAGAGCCTGGTGTGTTGGCGCAGTGGTTAGGGCAGCGGCTTGGGATACAAAAGGTCCTGAGTTCAAGCCCCGTTGAGCCACTGAATTAATACACCAGGGGGTTGACTCAGCCTGTCATCCTTCCGAGGTCGGCGAAATGAGTACCAGTGTACTGGGCCGGTGTATACCCCGGTTAAAATAGGTGTACCATATCCCTGTGTCGTAAGAGACGACCAGGGTTGCGTCAGGAAGGGCATCCGGCGTAAAACATGTGCCAAATCTCGATGCGGATCATACGGATGATCCGCTGTGGCGACCCCTCACGGGAGCAGCCGAAGGAAGAAGAAGAAGAAGATCTCTGCTGAAGTAATTGGTCATATAATCATATAAAGTCATATAAAGGATATCATACAAAAAGGGGAAATTGCATGTTTTTGGCAAGCCAGCCATCTCCCAACGCAATGCGGAATCAACGCAGGTGGAGTGCCCCCTGAACTTTTCTCAAGTTGATCGACATACTGTGTTCAGTGGCAGTGCGAATATTGTAGAGCACTTGCCAGTTGACTTGAGCACTCCAACAAAGTGGTTGATAAGAAATGGCTCGATTGGCAAGTGATAGTGTTATGGGGCTGGGTGTCGGCGGCGAGCACGACCACTAGGTGGAGCAGTAGAGTCGTCTCCACCAAACACCCGGAATCTAGGTCATACCTTTCAGATAAATCCGAAAGTACGGGTCCCTGACAAGGCCATGAATCGACAATAATTTGACCGCGTGGAGTAGGGTTAATTGCCAACTTCAATATACCTAAGTATCCACGTGGCAAAGCTACCGGGGAACCACACCCTCGGCAGGCCTCGAGCGGAACGAGCCGTTCCCATGCTCAAACCGTGCGTAACCCGAGCGGATGGTTACCGAGGCCCGCCGGTCCAAATGTACAACTATGGCAACGGCCTTCCTAATTCCCGTCCGCAGCGCAGCAAACCAATGGTAGAAAGGACAAGGACGAGCTGGAACGTTGAACAATAGGGGTATTTATTTTACAATAATCGGGGAGGGGAAGCACACAAAGAGCAGAGTTATCACGACTATAAGAAATGCAATGTACAATGAGCAAAGAAAGCACTTAACTTACACAGTTGTTACTTATTGACGGGGCCCAAGGACACACATGCACACACACAAATGCCCAGAAAGAGATGGACCTCGTCAGCTCGGAGGGAAGACGGGCTGAGGGAAGAGAGCTAGCTCGGACCTGTCCACCTCGTGTGGTTCTCGACGATCTTGGGGTAACGGGACTCGAACCTGCAACACGAGGCCGCTCCAAGCACCAGGTACAGAGGGTAGCGTCGGGCGTTGGCACGCTCTTCCGGCTCGCAGGCAGGCAACACGCGATGATCTCCCGAGTTGAGATGGTCGACCGCCCGCAGCAATGCGCCAGACGAGACGCCTCGGATCCGCGCGATGCAGTCAGCCGCAGGCCTGGACAGACGCACACTCGAGCAGACTGGACTGAGATGCGTACTCGAGCAGACTGGACGCAATCATTCGTTGCTTCTTCTTTGTCACTTTTCTTTTGGGGCCCGTCTGCTCTCGTGGCCTGCTCCCATTGGGTGGACGGCGTGTCACGGCTCCGCCTTCTTGCCAAGGACCGCCCCGACTCTTGTCTGCTCGTCGCCCATTGGGCGGAAAACGACGCATACCCTTATTTGGCGCGCAGCTGAAGCGAAACGCTTTGTGACCATATACGGTGCGAAATCCACACCAAAACGCAAACCAGCTGAGGCATGGAATTCCAGACACACCCGCATGCCGGCGAGCGCGTAGAGAATGCCGAGAGCAGAGTGTTGTCGGTGATGTAAAAATCCTATCTATAAAATAATCCACAGCGCACGTACACTTAACTCCCATTAGACACAGGGGATGGGGCCCTAACTAGAAACACATACTTACCGATATAACTGATCTATAGGACCTGGCTGTTGTGTGCATTAAGCTTCCAAATTCGTAACAATAGCAATCTCCAAACCGTCATATTTAACCCACACCCTCCCGGAGACGCCTAAAATATCAAATGCGTCTGAATTGGACAAATTAACACTTTTATTTTTTTTAGCAGACGGAACTGCTTCCAAGTACAATTCTGGAGCTTAAATTTTGTAATTTGGCTTCGTTTAAGAGATTCTTGAGGTTATGGCATGTGTGGAAATGAAATAAAGCAACGAACGTTTGTGTCTCCGGGAATTCACAGGCATTGCAATGTACACAAGCGATTTGTAGCTATAATGAACAGGCTTTCGATAATATGAGTGAGGAAAGTGGAAAAAAAAAAAAAAAAACTGTCGTGAAGAAATCATTACGGCCTGTTCCAAGTCAAGGCAAGGTTGAGCAGACCAAAAAACATGGTGGCTTCAGTTCCCAGTGTGGTGACCTATGATATGCCTTAAGACCCCATATAGAGCGAGGTGGCCGAGGATGCGCCTGATAAAGGATGTAATTAAATGAGACCGTTAATTATCTTCAAAGGGGTGTTTTAATTAACCCAAACACCCAATTTTCACTCTTGCACTTTCTTGGAGTTCCCTTGGTATACATGCAAAATGTCAAGGCTTGTATAAGAGCTAACACAGATAATGTATCACAAGGTTGCAGGAGATGAGGGATGGGAGAGGGAATAGTGGGGAATAGACACATGAGATCTGTGGAAGGGAGAGGGATGGGGTGGGGTACACGGGGTAAACAAGATGGACACTTCAGGGACTTTCAGGAAGGAAAGCAGGGAATATGAAGGAGGTGGGTTTGGGTGGATTAATGGGGGTAGAAAAGATTGAGGATTTGGATGGGGGAAGATAAGAGATGGTGGTGAACAGCTATTTTGAAGACCTGGAGGGAAGCGTGTGATTGAAGAGAGTGAGAGAGTTTGTTCCAAAGGCGGGGAAAAAGAGGAATGAAAGAATGAAGGTGAGCAGTGATTCTTGATTTTAGTAGTTTAACCAGAAGGGGGTTGCTGGCGGACCTTGAGCACCCTGCGGAAAAATCTATTCGTGCAGATTATGTGGTATGTATATTTGAATATAATGTCATTAATCAAAATGGGTAATATCATGGGTAAAATGCCAAATTTTTATTCCTTAAAGTGGTGACCTCGCTTATTCCATTAATTCTTATGGGAAAACTGCTTTGATTTATATCTTTTTGATATTTGTTTAACTTTTCAAGAATGCATCCCTGACGTAAACCTGGATCTTACAGTAAACCGGGTGCCAGCCAAAAATAGATGTCTCAATTTAAATAAACATGTAAAACTGGAAGGGCACTCTGTAGAGGGCGTACCTCCTCCAGGCTGATTTGTTTACGTTTTGTATCCCACTGATAGGCCGGATCTGGATTCGGAGCTGAACTAAAATTTAATCGGGTTGTTGTTGTCACCGAAGCAACTCACCCACCGAGTTTGGTCCGAATCCGTCCATAACTTTTTGAAATATCGTGCAATGTCATTTTAGCCTTATATTATTACTCAATGGTGAAGAATCACTTCAAAAATTCTCAGATCCAGATCCGGATTCGGATCTTCACTAAAATCTAATCATTTCGTCCTTGTCACATAACCAAGGTCTCCACAAAATTTTGTCCAAATCCGTCCACACCTTTTTTGAGATATTTTGTTGACAGATATACAGACAGACATGAAAATATAACCTCCATCCACCTTTGGTGCCGGAGGTAATAAATATAAATCCCTTTACAATGAAGTGTCCTGCTACGTGGAAGCTCATTAAACTTGTCACTTTTCCCCACCATTCCTCCCCAATTGATTTCTCAAATCGTTTTCCTTTGTAATCTGTCGATGCATGTCTTTTTAAAATCGTTCTCCAGCTTCATAACCCCAGCGAAGAAAATAAAATTCAAAGAACCACTTTTTATCCGTTGTTTTCTACATCGGTGCCATTCCGTTATTAATGGTGCACGAAAGGCTCGTGGTGGAGATGACCATCACAGCTCGGCTCAAAAACCATGATTGGTCGAAATTAAACCCCACGATAACTAAATCGGTACATGAAGAGGTTGCCTGCAATTGGTTAAAAACCACGATGTTCAATATTCGGTTTACTGTATTTCACTTTCATTTTGAATGAATTACATTTGCTTCACCATGTATTGTGACTGGCAGGAAAGTGGCACATCATGGAATGCACTTTGTACAAGTCTTCTTCTTCTTTTGCTTTGTCTCAGATTGATGCGTACAACATTGAAGCAAACCGATGGGAGATGATGATGACAAAGCCACATCACAACATTGGTGAGAATAACAGTTCCAATATTTTATTTTTATTTCGCTGGTTGAATGTTACGTTTCAATGCGACAAATAATTTTCCTGGTTATGTTTCCAGGCTCAAATAATATGAACAAATTTTTCAGCCGAGGAACGAATCTTTCCTTTTATTCGTCACGCTGTGGCTGTAGGCGGAGCGCTTGACGATTACGATTTTTCCCGTCTGTGTTTGTCGGCTGAATAACTGGACACGAGGGCAGTTTTAATGGACAAATTTGGCGCTAGAGCACTTGAGTAGGAGGACTGTTATTGAGTTGTAAAACCAGAAATGTAGTGTTATTCTTATGATGATAGATTATTGTTAAAAGGAATAATGTCTGAAACAAATTTTAATGAGATCGTTTCAAAGATTCGCAGGAAATGCAAGTAGTTAATGCCTGAGGACATCAACAGTGAGTTATCCTAGGCTGGCCAGACACCTGCTTTGTGGCACGTCGTGTGTGGAAGAATTGCAGCTTGCTTCTGTTGTATAATATAGCAAGGATGCCTTGCTTGTTTCAACCGGGCCAGAATGGAGCCTCTTGTTTAAAAAAAAAAAAAAAAATTAAACCTCCCCACATCTTATAACCCGCTTTCTCCCAATGACTGGTCTTTGCCTTAAAGGCATGTAGCTCTTTCAAAGTTGCCATTGGCCTCTTGGTGGCCTCTCTGATCAGTCTCTTTGCCTGGTCATCTAATTTGGAGGGACGGCCTGATCTTGGCAGGGTCTTGGTTGCATCGTACATCTTCCACTTCTTAATGATTGTCTTCACTGTGCTACAAGGGATATTCAAGGCCTTTGAAATATTTTTATACCCATCCACTAATCCGTACCTTTCCACAACTCTATCCTGGAGATCTTTTGAAAGCTCCTTGGTGCTCATGGTTGAGTCTTTGTTGTGAAATGCCTGACCCAGCAGAGGAAACTGACAGGAGGAGGAGGAGATTGGGACCATACTCTGTGCAGAGCGTTGGTGCTGCTTAAGAAGTCTCTTTAGCTGTTGGACACAATCCTGGACGGGTCGCCACTCCGACACATTATACCAGCATGCTGGCACTCATTTTCCCGACCTCGGAAGGATGACAGGCTGAGTTAGCACCACCTGGTATTGATTCAAGAGCCAAGGGGGATTTGAACTCAGGACCCTCGGATCCAAAACCCACCACCCTAACCATTAAGCCAACACCAGGCATAAACCAACAGGAACAGCTAATTTTATTCTGAAATAATCACAATCACAACAATTTAACACAGGTGGAGGCCAATTCACTTGGTGTGTGATTTTGAAGGTGATTGGTTACACCTGAGGTAATTTACAATTGCGATTATAAGTGGGGGGTGGGAGGGGGCACTTATCCAACCAAGATATGTCTGATTTAATGAAATTTAATTCCAGGCTACAAGGCAACAAAAGGTGAAAATTTTGAAATGTGGTGTAGATTTCCTATAGGCACTAAATATATATGTATATATATTGTCGCGGATTCGCGCCCGCCGGCGTGCTGACGGCCACGTAACTCGAATCGCGGCACGTCGCCCACCGGACGGACAATCCAGTCGTGACCCTCTCGGACTAACGCCGGGAACCAGTCACGGGTGGACCTTTCGGTCTCACCGCGATCGAGCCAATCGGCCCCCGCGTGGGATAGGGTTGCTCGCCAAATTCGACCTACCTAAGTACCCACACGGAGGGTAGTCCGGGCGATCGCACCTCGCCGCAGGTCGACTTCGGACACGGGCCACTTAAGCGACCCGTTCCGTACTATCGGGATAACCGAGCGGTGTTATTCGTCGGCCTCGACGGTTCGATTAATTATCGGGCGTCTTAGCCCAGGACCAACCCTTTACGTGAAGCAAGATGGGGATTCAATGAAAGAAATGACGAAGCGAAGCGGGAAAACAGTTCAACATAAAGCACATTTATTCGCGATGAACGGAAAGCACACATATACAATTCCACCAAAAGCACATAGAAAAGAGGAAGACAAAAAGCAAATGCGACAATGCAGATCTAATACCGACTACGCGAGCACACGGCAACACTTATACAATTTTACTTCACAGACGGCGCCGACAACACACACACTCAAAGCAAAGAAAAAGAACACCCTCAAGGATGAGGCGGGCCTGGGGCCGAGACCGGGTCGGGCCTACCCGTCTGATGATGAGACGCGAAGTGGCGATGGTGCCCCAACTCCGCGGGCCTCGCGGACAGTGTCTGGTAGGGGGTGGGAAAAGGGGCCCCCTTTGTTGCACTATCTCAGCGCGGGGGGAAACAGGAAGGGGTTGCTGATGCTCGGGGGAAGGAGGATTTTTATTCTGTCTCGGGTCCCGCGACGAGCGTCTCCACCTTGACCAGGTCGCGCCGTCGGCCTCCCGCCTTCAGCTCTCGGCACCGACGCGAGCACCCCCTCGTCCGTCTTCGCCGCCGCCACCTCTCCACAGCTCCGCCGACAACTCGTTCCAACGCACAGCTCGTTCCAACGCGCAACTTCCTTCCAGCTCCACCGACGACTCTCTTGAACTCCGAACTCACTCTTTCCAACGCACACCACCCTTTCTGACGAACGCAGCCGCTTATATAAGCCCCGTGGCTTCGCCTTTGACCCCCTGCCTTCGACCTTTCACCTCGCTCCCCATTGGCCCGAGAAAAAGTGGGCGTGAATGCTTTTTGATCCATGAATTTGCATATAGCGACCGCCCTCCAACGCCCTGGAGGCGGGGCCAAATCGCCCCTCGCTCACTGATTGGACGGAACAAAAGTGGGCGTGAGTCGTTTTTGATCCGTTTTTCTGCGGAAAGTCCGTGATGTTTTGTACACGCTGTTCGGTGCGCGCCCTGCACGAGTCCAGTACCGGTACCCACAAGCGGCGCAAGAACGGTGGCGATGCGACGGTTGCGAGGTGTGACGGTAAAGGTTGTGGCTGTTGTGGTGAAGCGGCGTTGTGGTGGGTGGTTGATGTTGTGATGACTGTTGAGACGTGGTTGGTGGTGGTAATAATGGCGGTTGGTCCAAAATAAAGATAGTAAAAGAAAAACGGCTATCCTGAAGAGTCGCAGCACGCATGAATGACATTTATTCCCTCTAGACAACGGGTTTGGGCCTAACTACACATATACTTACCGAGATATCTCACCTAAGGGACCTGAATGGTGGTGTGCGAATTTCGTCAACCACAACAATATATATATGTATATGTATATATGTATATGTATAAATATATATATGTATATATATATATATATGTATATGTATATATGTATATGTATAAATATATATATGTATATATTGTTGCGAGCCGGGGTCTGGCGGAGAGAACGACCGCTAGGTGGGGGAAGTTACGTCGATTCCCACCAGACTCCCCGGAATTGTAGGCTGTTGCTCACGGATAATTCCATGACGTGGCGGGTCGCTTAACCGACCGCAGACGCCAATACCTCAACCGCGTGGCATAGGGTCCTCCTGTCTCTGATCAAGTTACCTAATTAACCACGCGGTTTCGACTACCGGGGAACCATGCCCTCGGTACGCCTTGCCCGAACCGGATCACTACCAACTACCGACTATCTTTCCGGATCGGATGCAATCGAGTTGGCACTGCCCAGGACGTACCGGCTAGAAGGAACGGATTATCGGGAATAAAGACCCGGCGAAACTCAGATCCAAACCATGCTGGACCAATGGAGGAAAAGGCAAAGACAAGCTGGGAACATTTCTCCAATTATTTATTTACAATAAAGCGAGGAAAAGCATGTGGGACAGGAAAAAGGTTTATTGGTGTGTTTCGCAGGGGAAAGATGAGAGAGGTGTGGTGTTCGCAGACAGTGCAGACTTTCGCAGGGGAAAGATGAGAGAGGTGTGGTGATGAGAGAGGTGTGGTGGAGAGGGAAAGATGAGAGAGACAATTATGCAAGCAACTTACAAAAGCAGACAGTGCAGACTTAATGTGAGACTAATAAAAGCAACAATTACAACAATAAAGGTCTTAAACTGGCTTATCTAACGGACAGGCGCCAACACACTCTGACACACACTCGGACAAAATAAACCCAATGAAAAGAAAAAGGTCTTCTGCAGCCAGGGTGGGAGGGAGTTGAGGTCACAGTTTAGGGTACCTGAGCGTTCTGGGGAAAGGGATGCTCCGTGGTGCGGCACCCAACAAAGGTTGTGTAGTTGGTCCACAGCTGCATGTGTGGAGATCTTGTCCGCGAAGGAGCTCGAAAGGGAGAAGAGCGGAGTCCAAGGCGGGGATCAGCAGTAGCAGGACCAAACAGAGGCTTGGTCGAGGTCTTGCGGACAGGACCCATAGTCGGGCCGTCGGTGCGAGACGTGGGCAGAACCAAGCAGCGGGAACACCTTCGCATCCAACCAACCCTGACTTCTCCCTTTCAAAACCAACCACTTTGACCTTTCAAATCCACAACAACCTTCCTTCTTTCTCACTCAAAAATCCCTCGCATCCAACTCAACTCTGAAGATTGTCCCATGCTTTATAGATCACGGAGTTCGGGGTGGAGCCATGGTGAAGCCGACATCATTGTCCGTTCTGATTGGACTGGGCATTCATGTGGTCCGCCTTTCTGGGCGGTGTTTCGGCCGGACACTGGTGAGGCCCGCCCACGCCGCACGTGTCTGTGTTTGGGAAGGTGGATGGCGGTGCAGCCACTGCAACAATCCTCGGGATTCTGCCTCAGAAAACCAGTCTCTGGGTTAGGCGCTCATCATGCTGTGGCCAGCGAAACGAGAGTAGCAAGCGAAATGAAGGTACCGTGGTTCAAATAAAAGGGGAGAAAATGATTTATTAACCCAAAAGCTCATCGCAACAACTACAAGCCCATCGCAACACACTCCCTCGTCTTCCCACAAGACCATAGGTAGAGACCTAATTACACGTATATTAATGAAATAACTGATTTGGGACACCTGTGTGTTGTATGCATACGGTTCCAAGAACCGTAACTGTATATATATATATATATATATATATATATATATATATATATATATATATATATATATATATATATATATATATATATATATATATATATACATATATATATATTATCCCTGTGTCGTAAGAGGCGACCAGGGTTGCATCAGGAAGGGCATCCGGCGTAAAACATGTGCCAAATCACTATGCGGATTATACGGATGATCCGCTGTGGCGACCCCTAACGGAAGCAGCCGAAAGAAGAAGATGATGTATATATTGTTACGGTGCCAGTGCGTCGGCCGCGAGCCGACCGCTCTGACAGAGCCGCAAGTCGAGTCGGCCCAACCGATCGCCCGGAATATAGATCGCCGCCCAGATAACTCTGAAGCCGACGGTTCCTTGTGCAAGAACCGAAATACGCCAATGGGCAGACCACGTGGGGTAGGGTCGATTGCCAACTTGAATTTACCTAAATACCCACGTGATCCTACTGCCGGGGTATTCCACCCTCGACGGAACTCGTACGAAACAAGCCGCTTAAGCGAGCCTGTCCCGTGTGCGATTCCGAGCGGCTTAATCGCCGAGAACCGTCGGTCCAAGTGTCCCCCTTTTACGGCAAACCAACGGCTTTCTCACTACAAAAACACGAAATGCTCAGACGATGAAAGAATCGACGCGACGAGCTGAAGACATTTAACAATTGGGGTATTTATTAATAATAATGGGGAACTAGGGAAGCACGTAAGAGCAGAACTATACTGACTATACGAAATGTAATGCAATCATTTACAGCACACAAAGCACTTAACAGTTTCCTACTTATTAGACGGGCCCACGGACACACACACACACACACACACACACACACACACACACACACACACACACACACACACACACACACACACACACACACACACACACACACACACACACACACACACACACACACACACACTCAAGAAATGGTGGCTGATGCCTTTAATAATGGACTCCACCTCAGAGGGACAGATGAGCTGAAACCCAGAACCTATCTTGAACCTCTCCACCTCGTGTGGTCTTCAAGCTGTTCGGACCCAGGCTCCAGCGAGAGCGAGCTGGATCCAATCGCCGTGAGCCGCGATCCTTCCCGAGCTCCAGCGAATCCTCTCGCGCTTCCGAACACGTGCTGGTGAGACAAGGCGCCAATCCTTCCCTTCGATGCGTCACTATCTCGAAGAACCACCTCCAAGATGAGGTTGATGTGTCGCACCAAGCTGGGAACCAAGCGGAGAACAAAGAGCTCCACGAACCAAGAAGAGCCAGCCGAGCAACCAGCTCAACTCTCTTCCGATGAACAAAGCCTCTCTCAACACGAACCAAGAACTCCGAGCTGAGCAACCATCAACTCTCTTCCGATGAACAAAGCCTCTCTCAACACGAACCAAGCCAGAGCCGAAAAAGCGAACCGAGCCAAGCAGAACCCGAAGGTCTGCTGAAAAGCCAAGCCGAAGCAAAAAGCTCTCCAAAAAGCCTCCACCTCGCCAAGCAGAACCGAAGCTCACTGAACCAAAAGTCTCAACCCTCGCCAAGCACAACTCAAAGGCCTGCTAAAAGCCAAGCCGAAGCAAAAGCTTACTAAACGCCAAGCCAAAGCAGAAAGTCTTCAAAAAGCCTCCTCCCTAACCCAAGCCATGCAGAACCCGAAGGCCGACTACTGAAAGCCCGCTCGAACAAGAACCAACTAGAGGATCTCTTCCTTATCCTACTCCACCCCTCCCCAGCTCCCGGCGTGACTCATCCCCTCGCACCCACACGACCGTGGGTGGGAGGGAGTTGTTTACGGAATCACGGGACGGGAGGGCTCTGCCTCCTCTTTGCAGAAGAGGAGGAGGGGCGTCTCCATTGTGTTATGATCGCTCCCTAACTATTAAATTGAATCGCAGCACACTTAATCGACTTCTGCCCATTAACCAATGGAAGGTGAGCTATCTTGGGAACAAGCACTTATCGACATAACTGACTAAAGGAACCTGAATGTTGTGTGCAATCGAATTCCCAAATTCGTAACTATATATATATATATTGTCGCGGATTCGCGCCCGCCGGCGTGCGAACGGCCACGTAACTCGAATCGCGGCACGTCGCCCACCGGACGGACAATCCAGTCGTGACCCTCTCGAACTAACGCCGGGAACCAGTCACGGGTGGACCTTTCGGTCTCACCGCGATCGAGCCAATCGGCCCCCGCGTGGGATAGGGTTGCTCGCCAAATTCGACCTACCTAAGTACCCACACGGAGGGTAGACCGGGCGATCGCACCTCGCCGCAGGTCGACTTCGGACACGGGCCACTTAAGCGACCCGTTCCGTACTATCGGGATAACCGAGCGGTGTTATTCGTCGACCTCGACGGTTCGATTAATTATCAGGCGTCTTAACGCACGACCAACCCTTTACGTGAAGCAAGATGAGGATTCAATGAAAGAAATGACGAAGCGAAGCGGGAAAAACAGTTCAACATAAAGCACATTTATTCGCGATGAACGGAAAGCACACATATACAATTCCACCAAAAGCACATGTAAAAGGAAAAGAAACACAATGCAATTTTACACAAAAAGCAAATGTAAAAGCGAAGACACAATGCAGAGCTATCCGACTACCGAGCACACGGCAACACTTATACAATTCTACTTCACAGACGGCGCCGACAACACATACCCAAAACCAAGAAAAAGAACACCCTCAAGGATGAGGCGGGCCTGGGGCCGAGACCGGGTCGGGCCTACCCGTCTGATGATGAGGGGCGAAGTGGCGATGGTGCCCCAACTCCGCGGGCCTCGCGGACAGTGTCTGGTAGGGGGTGGGAAGGGGGCCCCCTTTTGTCGCACTATCTCAGCGCGGGGGGAAACAGGAGGGGGTTGCTGATGCTCGGGGAAAGGAGGATTTTTATTCTGTCCCGGGTCCCGCGACGAGCGTCTCCACCTCGACCAGGTCGCGCCGTCCGCCTCCCGCCTTCAGCTCCCGGCACCGACGCGAGCACCCCCTCGTCCGTCTTCGCCGCCGCCACCTCTCCACAGCTCCGCCGACAACTCGTTCCAACGCACAGCTCGTTCCAACGCTCAACTTCCTTCCAGCTCCACCGACGACTCTCTTGAACTCCGAACTCACTCTTTCCAACGCACACCACCTTTCTGACGAACGCAGCCGCTTATATAAGCCCCGTGGCTTCGCCTTTGACCCCCTGCCTTCGACCTTTCACCTCGCTCCCCATTGGCCCGAGAAAAAGTGGGCGTGAATGCTTTTTGATCCATGAATTTGCATATAGCGACCGCCCTCCAACGCCCTGGAGGCGGGGCCAAATCGCCCCTCGCTCACCGATTGGACGGAACAAAAGTGGGCGTGAGTCGTTTTTGATCCGTTTTTCTGCGGAAAGTCCGTGATGTTTTGTACACGCTGTTCGGTGCGCGCCCTGCACGAGTCCAGTACCGGTACCCACAAGCGGCGCAAGAACGGTGGCGATGCGACGGTTGCGAGGTGTGACGGTAAAGGTCGTGGCTGTTGTGGTGAAGCGGCGTTGTGGTGGGTGGTTGATGTTGTGATGACTGTTGAGACGTGGTTGGTGGTGGTAATAATGGCGGTTGGTCCAAAATAAAGATAGTAAAAGAAAAACGGCTATCTTGAAGAGTCGCAGCACGCATGAATGACATTTATTCCCTCTAGACAACGGGTTTGGCCTAACTACACATATACTTACCGAGATATCTCACCTAAGGGACCTGAATGGTGGTTTGCGAATTTGGTCAACCACAACAATATATATATATATATATATATATATATATATATATATATATATATATATATATATATATATATATATATATATATATATATATATATATATATATATATATATATATATATATATATATATATATATATATATATATATATATATATATATATATATATATATATATATATATATATATATATATATATATATATTGTTGTAGATTTCCCGCCCGTTGGCGTGCGAGCGACCACATCGAGCCAATCGCGGCCACTTCGCCCACCGAACGGACAATCGAGTCGCGGCTTTCCGGATCAACGCCATAAACCAGTCAAAGGTGTGTTTTTAACCACACCACAACCTTGTCCGCACTCAACCCGCGCGCTTCAGGGTCCGATCGCCAAATCTTCGATTTACCTAATTATTTGTGCCGGTAGGTTACCGAGAGATTGTACCTCAACGGGACCGCTTGGAAACGAGCCGCTTAAGCAGCTCGCTTCCTTTTGGGATAACCGAGCAGGGTATTATCGCGCAGTCCCGTTGGACCCGATCACTTTACGTCTATTTAAAAACCAACTATATTCCGAGTGCAAGATGGGGCATTTCAATGAGGGAATGGATGCAACGAACAGGTTTACATTCACACAAGGATATTTATTATAACAAAGCACGTATGCAATTAAACAAGGCAAAACACGTATGCAATTATACAAGCGACAAAAGAACTACGACCGTCTATACGAAATGCGATGCAAACATTTACAGCACACGAAGCACTTAACAATTTCCTACTTATTAGACGGGCCCACGGACACACGTACGCAAACACACACACACACCCAAGAAATGGTGGCAGAGGCCTTTAATAACGAGCTCCAGCTCGGAGGACAAGTGAGCTGAAACCCAGAACCTATCTCGAACCTCTCCACCTCGTGTGGTCTTCAAGTTGTTTGGACCCGGGCTCCAGCGAGAGCGAGCTGGATCCAATCACCGTGAGCTGTGATCCTTGCCGAGCTCCCGCGAATCCTCCCGTGCTTCTCAACACATGCTGGTGCGACGAGGTGCCGATCCTTCCCGTCGATGCGTCGCTTCCCCGAGGATCCACCTCCGAGAAGAGGTCGATGAGTCGCACCAAGCCGGGAACCAAAATGGAGAACAAAGAGCTCCATGAACCAAGAAGAAGAAGCCACCACTCGCAGCCCGAGCCGAGCAACCGGCTTCACTTTCTTCCAAACAAAGCAGCTCAAAGCAAAAAGCTCTCCTGAGCCAAGCAGAAGCCAAAACTCACTGAACCACCAAAGCAAAAAGCCTCCTCCCAAGCCAGGCCTTGACCAAAGCTCACTGAGCCAGCCGAAGCAAAAAGCTTCCGAAGGCCTCAACCCTAACCCAAGCCAAACAGGACCCGTAGGTCTGCTGAGCGACTACTCTCTGCCGAAGCAAAAAGCTTACTAATCCAACTCCCTAACACGAACAAAGAAAAGATCTCCTCTTATCCTTCTCCCGCCCTTCCCCCGCTCCCGGTGTGACTCATGACTCATGCCCTCGTGCTCCATCCCCCGCTCAGCCACGGGTGGGAGGGAGTTGTTGACATCATGAGTCATGGGGTGGCAGGGTTCTTCTTGCTCTTAGCAGAAGAGGGGGAGGGATGTCTCCATTGTTTCGTTCCCTAACTATTAAATCGATCCGCAGTGCATCTAATTGATTTCTGAACATTTAAACAATGAAAGGTGAGCTATCTCGGCAACAAGCACTTATTGACATAGCTGACTAAATGAACCTGAATGTTGTGTGGAATCGAATTCCAAATTCGTAACTATATATATATATATATATATATATATATATATATATATATATATATATATATATATATATATATATATATATATATATATATATATATATACACACACACACACACACACGATTTTTCCCATTCTTTACCATCTCCTATTTATTGGCCACAAATTCCACTCGATGTCAGAGGTTTCTTCATCATGCACAGCCTCCTTGACACATACACACACACACACACGCACGCACACAGCTCAGTGCAGCTGAGCTCGTTCTTCTTGCATCCGCAGAGACACTGACATGCTTTTTTACACCCACAGTAAATGAGCTCATGGCATGCCCCAAATGCCTTTGGCAGTGTTGTCCAGTATGGTGTCACCCATGTTCTGTTCGCTTCCATCCCCATTGCAGTGGACTAGGAAGCACAGGGTTGGGCATCAGTGTTTGGCCCCACATGTACCGACCTTTATTCATGGCTCGTTCACGGTGTTCCAACAGCCATGCCTCCATCGGAAGGATATTTTCCATGGATCTTGAGCCCTGTGTGAAACGGATGTTTCTTGGCTTCTTTCAGTCGCCAGTCCATATGTTCTGCTGTACAGCAATACTGTCAATCTGGATGGTTTGCAGTTCAGCTAATTGGAGCTTGGCCAGTGTTGCTGCAAGATTCAGAAGGGATTCTGTTAGTGGCTCAAACATTTTCCACATGACTCAGCACGTTTCTTTCCCCGTCCCATGAAGGAGGAAACTTTGTTACACCCAGTCAAGCTATGGAATAGAGTCAGAGCTGCTGCCTTGTTCTGCTTAAGATTTATTCAATTGTGTGGCCCGCTACTAACTTGAATGTCTTCCCTGTACCAAAGGCGACCCACAGCTGCGAAATATCCAATCGGGTGATTGGAAACTGCCAGTACGACTACATCAGTATCCACTGTTTGGTAACTTTGTTGTTTCCTTGGCCTACACAGTCAGCTACTTGTATCATTATCTGTGTCTCCACCTCCTCATGGGTACATGGCTCTAGTTTGTTTGTGTCCTTGTTGACAGGCATGCATTTCACACTGGTCTCAAAGGTTGACATCAGTTCTTTCCCATGAGGTGGTGTTTCCTTTCTGATATGATCAGCCATGGGAAATTGAGGGCCTATTGTGAGAAGGAGTGGATCCCTGTTAAAAATCCTTATTCTTTTGCATAATGCTCCTGGCTCTCCTCCAAGCGTTGCTGATCTGAGTGATAACATTGAGGTGCCATTTTTTTTTTCGCCCAACACCACACCGCTCATCCAGCCAATGGACCAAGGGATCATTGCAACTTTTAAGGCCCATCACCTTCGTCGAAACTTCTCCGGGCTTAGCAGGGAACGTGATGCAGATGATGAGCTCAGCATCAAGACATTCTGGTGCCAGTTTAACATCAAGATGGCATTTAATATCACCCGCGATGCCTGATATCAAGTCATTTATCGGTGCATCAGTGGAGTGTGGAGGAAACTCTTTATTGAGGCAGTGATTGGGTTCAGAGGTTTCACAGAGGCTGAAGTCCGTGAAGCAAGGCAACAGATTGTGGAGATGGCCCAGTAAAAGTAAGTGGGATTTGAGGATGTTGACGAAGATGATGATGAGGATATGTTTCTCTTCCACAGGGAGGAGCTGAGCAATGAAGATATTCTGGCTTGGAGGAGGAGCGTATCAGAGAGGAATCGGAATCTAGTCCCTGAGGAGGTTGACCCTGTTAAAACCCTCACGACGAAGGTCACGGCTGAAGGTTTCAACTTATTCGATTAAGCCATTGCTATCTTTGATGAACATGATCGTGACTGCATGAGAAGTTCCGAGGTGCGGAAGGAGATTGAGAAGTTCCTGAAATACTACAAGGATGTCTACAAACAGAAAATGAAGACAGCCACTCAAGTCTCCATTATGAAGTTCTTCAAAAAACTCCCAAGCGAATCATTGGACAGCCTGGCATACCTGAATAAGCCACAAGCAATATGTACTGTATCCAAC
The DNA here is from genome assembly GCF_056783735.1 of Eptatretus burgeri. Taxonomy (NCBI): domain Eukaryota; kingdom Metazoa; phylum Chordata; class Myxini; order Myxiniformes; family Myxinidae; genus Eptatretus; species Eptatretus burgeri. Next base: position 104,105,666 of record NC_140970.1, read on the forward strand.
CCCAATCATGATGACACTTATTAAAAAGTAATTGATTTTAATGTTTTTAGTTGTTTTATGTTTTATTGATGCATTGTTTACTGCTTTTTTTTTGAGGTTTTATGTCGGTCATCAACCTTCAAAGGTTGAAATCTTCCCGATTTGGAACATAACCCTGATTTTTTATTTTTTTTATTTTTTACATTTTATATTTTGCCCCGATAACACTGCGTTTTACAGGAACGCATATCCCACGTTATAAGTGTCTTCCATATATGTATTGTTACGGATCTGGAAACCATAAGCATTCAACATACAGATGTCCCAAAAGTCAGTTATGTCGTTAAGTATGTGTGTAGTCAGATCCCTTTCCTTTTGTCTCGTGGGAGAATCAAAGGCGTGCGTTGCGATTTCTTTGGTTAGGTTATTAAATCTTTACATCCAACGAACCCTCCAACAAGCCATCAAACAACCATCCCATCTGCATGACCCTTCGGCCCATCACGATCCACCACCAACCAGCTGCCTTCTCGCACCCTGACGTGCTAAGGCAAGATCTCGCGGTTCCGGTTTCTCGGCTCCCACAAACGTTGTAACTCTTTCACGACAACCTTTGCAACATTGATACTGTTACTCGTCAAGTATGGGCCCGCGTGGAGGAGTGGCTGGGGTTTCCCGGCAGGGGCCGTTGCAATGTTGATACTGTTACTCGTCAAGTATGAACCCGCGTGGAAGAGTGGTTGGGGTTTCCCAGCAGGGGCCAAGGCCCTGCCCTGGAAAGTTATGCCGTGGGACCCTGTCCAATCAAAGGCGGACAGCGAGGTGTGTTCACCAAGGCCCCTCCCCGCTGGGGAAGGCCCATAAATTCCTGAGCACTCTCTGAGGCAGGGGTCTTTTTGGGGTCTTGGAGAGTCTTTTTGTGGTCTTGGAGAGTTTTTGGTGGGTTTTTGCTGTCACAAAAGGGATTTTTGCTGTTACGAAGGTCTTCGAGGCGGCGAACGTGTCTCTGCTGGCCCTCTTTCGTCAGACCATAAAAAAGTTTCATCTTGGTTTCGTCAGACCATAAAACTTTTTGCCTCGGTTTCAGTAACTCCAGATTTGTATTTTAGCATCCCTCAAACATGACTCAAGGTGGGCTTTTTTGAGTAATGGCTTCCTTCTTGCCACCCTACTGTACAGGCCAGACTTGTTGAGTGCTTGGGATATTGTTGTCACATGCACACAGTGACCGGTCTTTGCCTTAAAGTCATGTAGCTCTTTCAAAGTTGCCATTGGCCTCTTCGTGGCCTCCATGATCAGTCTGCTCCTTGCTCGGTCATCCAGTTTGGAGGGATGGCCTGATCTCGGCAGGGTCTTGGTGGTACTGTACACCTTCCACTGCTTAATGATTGTCTTGACTGTGCTCAATGGGATATTGAAGGCCTTTGAAATATTTTTATATCCATCCCCTGAGCTGTGCCTTTCCTCAACATTATCCCGGATGTCTTTTGAGAGCTCTTTGGTGCTCATGGTTGAGTCTTAGCTGTGAAATGTACTACCCAGCAGAGGAAACCTCCAGGAGCAGCTGATTTTATTCTGAAATAATCAGAATCACTACAATTTAAAGGCCCGGTCACACCTTGACGTTTTAGCCAACGTATGCCGATTTTTGAAAATTTTTTCTAAAACGCTGGCACACGTTGAATACGTTATGGGTAAGTTTTGATAACATTGAGAGCACGCTGAAAAACACTGCCATACGTCGTTGTACGTTGGCTTTAAACGTTGTACTTTTCGGTTGTCCTCAAATTTTTGCATGCTTGAAATTTCACGACGTATGCCGGCGTATGACTCACACGTTCCGCTACGCTGGCCACAAGTTGTATGCACGGTCTGCGATCGTTGACAGACGTCAACACATGCTACTTGTAAGATAATCATAAGTTGAGACACGCCGAGGTAATGTTTAGCGTACCCGAAACTTATTTCTAACCTATGATTAACGTGTTGTTGGCATGTTACACGATCGTTGCCACACGTCGACAGACATTACTTTTATGTTACTCATAGGCTGAAAGACGTCAGTATAATGGATCGTCCTTGCGTCAGCGTCCACGGCCACGGCCAGGACACTTATTTGCAGCATTCTTCAAACTTTTCTTCGGCATGACGAGGATGTTCACACTTCGATGTCTAGCTTGGCTATGATTCCAATTGTCCATCGGCAGCGTCTATTTAAAATAGTCGAGTTTGAGCGTTTTGACACGTTCAGAACAAACGCTTCAAATTTCCAAACCCCAGCGTCAAAAAACAAAGGCGAGTGACAGCAATTTAAATCGTTCATTGTAAACAATGAAAATAGTTGAGTGGTACCGTTTAAAAGTCGTTGAGTGTAAAAAAAATCGAATTGTTGAGCGCAAGCGTCTACTTTCAATAGTGGGGTTTGAGCGATTTAGCACGTTCAATAGAAACGATTAAAATTTCCGAGCGCCAGCGTCAAAAAACAAAGGCGAGTGACAGCAATTTAAATCGTTCATTGTAAACAATGAAAATAGCTGAGTGGTACCGTTTAAAAGTCGTTGAGTGTAAAAAAAATCCAATTGTTGAGCGCAAGCGTCTACTTTCAATAGTGGAGATGCAGCCATTTAAATGGTTGAGTGGCAGCCTATGAATAGCAAACCCTACGTCACCGGCAAAGATAAACTGCCGCACGATATGGATAAGTTAGGCTATCGTTGGGCATAGTTTGTGAACGCCGGCTACACGATAATTATTCGTTGGTATATCGTATCTATAAGTTATCGAAGCGCTCCATGCACATTATTAGTTCATTGTGCATTTGTCCAACCCCTTATGAATATACCTAAATCGTAAAAACAAGCCATAGCTCATTGTTGAAAAAGCGCCATAAAAAATTAGCCGCGAAGAACTTCGAACAATGGTGCAAAGATGTCTCCTACCCGTGGACACGCGGACGCAAGGAGGATCCATCATAACCCACACCCTCCCCCTCACACTAACCTACTACTGCCAACATGAACAAACTACTACTGATACTGATACTGATACTGTTACTGCTGACATGGACATCGACTCAAAAAGGACTCGAAAACACTGTTGGGTTCTCCTTTTATGAACACCATTTTTATATACCAATTTCCAAAACCGCTGGGAACACGTCTTTATATGGCAGTTGTAAGTTAGAAACACGTTCATTAATTTTTTTTGTCGACCGGAAGACGTCATTGGAATACGTCTACATACGTCGATGTGTGTTGGGACGACGTAAAGAATTGGTTCAAAGCACGTCAAACATAAGTTAGAAATAAGTTTCGCGTAAAAAAGACATTACCGCGACGTGTTTCGACTTATGAGTAGCTTATAAGTAGCCTTTGTGGACGTGTGTAAGCGTCCGTATATCGTGTGTACAACTTATCCCCATCGCATGCGGAACGTGTGTCATACGCCAAGTACGTCGTAAAATTTTGAACATGTTTAAAATTTCTTGACGTACTCTACTTACTCCGACGTATGATAGCGTACTTTAGCGTTCTACTCACGTATACCAAACTTACTCATCCCGTATTTGACGTGCCCCAACGTTTTAGACACATTTTTCTTAGGTCGGCATACGCAGTCACACCTTGGCAAGATCGCCAAGGTGTGACTGCGATGTTGACACTTCCATTTCCACGGCAGTTATGATTCGAATCGTTGTGCGTCAGCCTTTTAATAGGCTACGTCACGACATCGTCGGCGATGCGTGCAACGCGCTATGCCTAAGTTAGACTATCGTTGGGCATAGGTTGTGTAGGCCGACAACAGGTTCAGCATTCGTTGGTATAAGTTATCTATAACACAACGAAACGTTCTGTGTCCGTTACTAATATGTTATACATAAGACCAAGTCGCTATGAATACGTCCGAATCTTTAAAAAAAAACATCAAAAGTTCAACGTAAGCCAGCGTTTTACATAAATTTTAATACGTTGCCATCGCTGGTTAAAACGTCAAGGTGTGACTGGGCCTTAACACAGGTGGAGGCCAATTAACTTGGTGTGTGATTCTGAAGGTGATTGGTTACACCTGAGCTAATTTACAATTGTTATAAGGGGGAGACTGGTGTCAAGAGAGGAGTTGTGGTATTGTATGAGGAAGTCGGGAGTGGTGGAGAAGTATGTGAGGGTGGTGCAGGATATGTATGAGGACAGACAGCGTTGAGGTGTGCGGTCGGAATGACGGACCGGTTTAAGGGAGAGGTGGGATTGCATCAAGGATCGGCTTTGAGCCCTTTCCTGTTTGCAATGGTGATGGACGGGTTGACGGACGAGATCAGACAGGAGTCTCCATGGACTATGATGTTCGCGGATGACATCGTGATCTGTAGGGAGCAGGCTGAGGTGAGCTTCGAGAGGTGGAGGTACGCACTGGAGAGATGGGGAATGAAAGTCAGTCGGAGTAAGACTGAGTACATGTGCGTGAATGAGAGGGAGGGTGGCGGAATGGTGCGGTTGCAAGGAGTTGAGGTGGGGAAGGTGGATGGGTTTCAATACTTGGGATCAACTGTCCAAAGTAACGCAGAGTGTGGTAGAGAAGTGAAGAAGAGAGTGCAGGCAGGGTGGAGTGGGTGGAGAAGAGTTTCAGGAGTGATTTGTGATAGAAGGGTATCTGCAAGAGTGAAAGGGAAATAAAAGTATACAAGACGGTAGTGAGACCAGCTATGTTGTATGGTTTGGAGACGGTGGTGCTGACAAAAAGACAGGAAGCGGAGCTGGAGGTGGCAGAGTTAAAGATGCTGCGATTCTCGTTGGGAGTGACGAGGATGGACGGGATTAGAAATGAGTACATTAGAGGGACAGCGCAGGTAGGACGGTTTGGAGACAAAGTGAGAGAGGTGAGATTGAGATGGTTTGGACATGTGCACAGGAGGGATGCGCGGTATATCAGGAGAAGGATGCTGAGGATGGAGCCGCCAGATAGGAGGAGAAGAAGGCCAGAGGATGTTTATGGATGTGGTGAGGGTGGACATGTGGGTGGTTGGTGTGACAATGGAAGATGTGGAGGACAGAGCGAAATGGAGACGTTTGATCCGCTGTGGCAACCCCTAACGGGAGCAGCCAAAAGAAGAAGATAAGGGGGAGACTGATACACACACACACACACACACACACACACACACACACACACACACACACACACACACACACACACACACACACACACACACACACACACACACACACACACACACACACACACACACACACTTATTATTATTGGGAATGATATGTTTGCTGTTCAAGATTAACTTATGGTGGATTCTTGTCTGCTTTTCCAGGATATCCTGCTCCCCGGAGATGCCATAGTTGTGTGCAAATTGACAAAGGTAAGGTATAAGATGTAGGTAACCTGGGAAAAGGAAATTTTTCATTTTCATCCATGGTTCTGTTTTACCTGTCTTTTGTTATTTTTTTTCCTTTCTTTACAATTGAGTACTATTTCCACAGGCTTGAAGGCACTTGTCTGTGTCTGTCCGATCTGCCAACTCCTCACTCTGTCAGTGTAAGACTCGTGTTAAATACAAGATGAAAATTCATGTGACCATTGAATAATGTCCCTTTTGCACTGACTGGATACTTGAGAGTGACCATACTCACTTTTTAACTGCCTCAATTTCTGGCCTGACTATAAACTGTGATAATGGTGCTGCATTGGCAGAACGTTGTCACCAATAGTTTACCACCCTTTGGAGGGAATATTGTGCTCGCTGTCCTGGTGCTCCCATTCACTTATGGACAACTAAACTTTAGAGATTCTATGGTTCCTTTTGAAAAACTGGAGACTGGTGTGTTCCAATATGTTAGCCAAATTTTAAATTGCTGCCTGAAGTGATTGGTGGTACTTTGGCGGCAGAATCGTTGTTCCTCCGTAAGTGATGCAAACAGAAGACCAATGGTGCATTGAGTTGTGGTTTATTGTAAAGACCTCTGTCGCTGTCTCCCACCTTTTGAACCACTTTGTCCATCTCCTCCCTTCTTGTTTGCTCTCTCTTTACCCGACTCCTTCCTTCTTTTTTGCTCTCTTTTCCCGTCTCCTCCCTTCTCGCTTGCTCTCTTTTCCCGTCTCCTCCCTTCTCGCTTGCTCTCTCTTTTCCCGTCTCCTCCCTTCTCGCTTGCTCTCTCTTTTCCCGTCTCCTCCCTTCTCGCTTGCTCTCTCTTTACCCGTCTCCTCCCTTCTCGCTTGCTCTCTCTTTACCCGTCTCCTCCCTTCTCGCTTGCTCTCTCTTTACCCGTCTCCTCCCTTCTCGCTTGCTCTCTCTTTACCCGTCTCCTCCCTTCTCGCTTGCTCTCTCTTTACCCGTCTCCTCCCTTCTCGCTTGCTCTCTCTTTACCCGTCTCCTCCCTTCTCGCTTGCTCTCTCTTTACCCGTCTCCTCCCTTCTCGCTTGCTCTCTCTTTACCCGTCTCCTCCCTTCTCGCTTGCTCTCTCTTTACCCGTCTCCTCCCTTCTCGCTTGCTCTCTCTTTACCCGTCTCCTCCCTTCTCGCTTGCTCTCTCTTTACCCGTCTCCTCCCTTCTCGCTTGCTCTCTCTTTACCCGTCTCCTCCCTTCTCGCTTGCTCTCTCTTTACCCGTCTCCTCCCTTCTCGCTTGCTCTCTCTTTACCCGTCTCCTCCCTTCTCGCTTGCTCTCTCTTTACCCGTCTCCTCCCTTCTCGCTTGCTCTCTCTTTACCCGTCTCCTCCCTTCTCGCTTGCTCTCTCTTTACCCGTCTCCTCCCTTCTCGCTTGCTCTCTCTTTACCCGTCTCCTCCCTTCTCGCTTGCTCTCTCTTTACCCGTCTCCTCCCTTCTCGCTTGCTCTCTCTTTACCCGTCTCCTCCCTTCTCGCTTGCTCTCTCTTTACCCGTCTCCTCCCTTCTCGCTTGCTCTCTCTTTACCCGTCTCCTCCCTTCTCGCTTGCTCTCTCTTTACCCGTCTCCTCCCTTCTCGCTTGCTCTCTCTTTACCCGTCTCCTCCCTTCTCGCTTGCTCTCTCTTTACCCGTCTCCTCCCTTCTCGCTTGCTCTCTCTTTACCCGTCTCCTCCCTTCTCGCTTGCTCTCTCTTTACCCGTCTCCTCCCTTCTCGCTTGCTCTCTCTTTACCCGTCTCCTCCCTTCTCGCTTGCTCTCTCTTTACCCGTCTCCTCCCTTCTCGCTTGCTCTCTCTTTACCCGTCTCCTCCCTTCTCGCTTGCTCTCTCTTTACCCGTCTCCTCCCTTCTCGCTTGCTCTCTCTTTACCCGTCTCCTCCCTTCTCGCTTGCTCTCTCTTTACCCGTCTCCTCCCTTCTCGCTTGCTCTCTCTTTACCCGTCTCCTCCCTTCTCGCTTGCTCTCTCTTTACCCGTCTCCTCCCTTCTCGCTTGCTCTCTCTTTACCCGTCTCCTCCCTTCTCGCTTGCTCTCTCTTTACCCGTCTCCTCCCTTCTCGCTTGCTCTCTCTTTACCCGTCTCCTCCCTTCTCGCTTGCTCTCTCTTTACCCGTCTCCTCCCTTCTCGCTTGCTCTCTCTTTACCCGTCTCCTCCCTTCTCGCTTGCTCTCTCTTTACCCGTCTCCTCCCTTCTCGCTTGCTCTCTCTTTACCCGTCTCCTCCCTTCTCGCTTGCTCTCTCTTTACCCGTCTCCTCCCTTCTCGCTTGCTCTCTCTTTACCCGTCTCCTCCCTTCTCGCTTGCTCTCTCTTTACCCGTCTCCTCCCTTCTCGCTTGCTCTCTCTTTACCCGTCTCCTCCCTTCTCGCTTGCTCTCTCTTTACCCGTCTCCTCCCTTCTCGCTTGCTCTCTCTTTACCCGTCTCCTCCCTTCTCGCTTGCTCTCTCTTTACCCGTCTCCTCCCTTCTCGCTTGCTCTCTCTTTACCCGTCTCCTCCCTTCTCGCTTGCTCTCTCTTTACCCCTCTCCTCCCTTCTCGCTTGCTCTCTCTTTACCCGTCTCCTCCCTTCTCGCTTGCTCTCTCTTTACCCGTCTCCTCCCTTCTCGCTTGCTCTCTCTTTACCCGTCGGTAAGTGTGTGTTCCAGGTTAGATTGCCCCTCGATGGGGAATTATTCGTGTGCCGGGCTGTGAACCTTTGAGGTAGTGTTATTCTTTTCTGTCTTTTATTTTAAACAATCATCTCCTCACCATCTTCTCCACAACCGCCCTCATCTCCTCACCATCTTCTCCACAACAAACAAACATCTCCTCACCATCTTCTCCACAACAAACAAACATCTCCTCACCATTTTCTCCACAAACCACCATCATCTCCTAACCATTTTCTCCACAACCGCCATAATCTCCTCACCATCTTCACCACAACCGCGTGAAGACGGTTATTCCTAACACGGCCCTCGTTTGATGGCAAGATCGGATCAAAATGGCAAAAGGGGCGGAGGCAGCCGGGGGTGAAGGGTCGAAGGTGAAAGAGCAAGCACCCCCACCCCCCCCCCCCGAACCTGATAAAAAGCCGTGCTGAAACACCGAGAAGCCAGTTGAGTTTGGAGCCTGGAGTCCAGTTGAGCGGTTGAAGAGACGCCGAGTCGTCGACGAAGAGCGCTGGGAGAGAGCGTTCAAGTTCGCGCTGCACTCGTGTGGTGGAGTCGAGAAGAGCGCTGGGAGAGAGCGTTCAAGTTCGCGCTGGTGTGGTGGAGTCAGGAAGAGAGTTCGGAGGTTGGAGTGCAGGCAGAGACATCGAGGGTCGCCCAGCGAGTCACCAAGAGGGTGGCAGGTCTCTCGGAGACCGCTCGGTCATCCCGGCTCCAAGCAATTATAAAGGCTTATGAGCCTGGTTCTTCCTTTCTTTCTTGGGGTTTGCATGAAAGTCTGTGGCGCCTTGTCCATAAGTCACAAACTGATTAAGTGCATGTACATAGTAAATAGACATCGGCTGTAGGTTTTTGCTCATGTTTTTTTTCCCCATTCCCCCCCCCCCCCATTCATTGCATTGCTTGCATGCCTGTGGAAATAAATGTCCCCATTCTTGAATGTCACCTGCTCGTTGCGTCCCTTCCTCCATTGACTGCCATAATTGCATTCGGAATAATTAGCTGGCTGATTATAAGCCGATAAAACGTACATCTGGTCCGACGGGGCTTGGCGATATAGAACCACTCGGCAATCGCAAACGGAACGAGCTGCTTAAGTGGCTCGTTTTCGTGCAGGCTCCTTTGAGGTATAAACTCCCAGCATTTCTGTCTGCGCGAATAATGAGGTACATCGACAATTCGGCGATCCACCCTGTAGCGTGTGGACAGAAGAGTTGGCTGGTTTATGGTGTGGTTAAAAACACCCGAAGCTGGGTTTCGGCGTTGATCCGAAAGTTGCGACTCGATTGCTCGTTCGGTGGGCGCCCGCAGCCGCAATTGAGCTTAAGGCGGTCGCCCGCACGCCGGACGGGTGAGAATCTACAGCAATGTACTAGACGATCCATGAACCCGTTGGGTTGCCCTTGTGACAGCGGTTGATGAAAAAAAAAAAAAATCATTTCAGGAAAAAAAAAAAGATAGCTCCAGCAAACTATACCGCAGAAGTTGTTTGCATTGATCAAATACTCCCGAAGAGTACTTGACTGAATCGGGAATTGATTTTTTTAATTGTTTTCTTTCCCTGATTTGAACAACACTTGATACTGCACACCGCAGGAGAATGGTGAGTAAGGTGACCCTAAATTTTTTGCGCTATCTTGGACCGTTTTCGCTGTATTTCAGGAACATACATATAATACAGTGGGGAGAACAAGTATTTGATACACTGCCGATTTTGCAGGT
>NC_140970.1:104120397-104192897 GCF_056783735.1 Eptatretus burgeri
AAGAAATTCCACTGATCTTTCTCTTTCTCAGACGTGTTTGTTTGTGGCGGATACAATGGAAATGTGATATTTGGAGACCTGTGGAAGCTCAATCTGGATTCCTTTCAGTGGACCAAGCTTCCTGCTGAGATGCCTGAGCCAGCATACTTCCACTGTGCTGCTGTCACTCCGGTAAGCTAAAATTGTTGCTTTCCCATCAAATGTAATTTCTGCACTTGCAAAACAATGAAGACATACATTTTGTCATTAGTAAATGTACCCAGTGTTGCCGGGCAATGCCGGATCCCTCTTCACCTCCCTCCTCCTCCCACCACACCCCACCCCCTCCATACTTCCACCTTACCCCTTCCCCTCCCTCCTTTTGGATATTCGGAGTCTTTAAAGGCAGACGTGGTGGATGAAAATACCCTTAGAACAATTCCTGGGTCTGACTTGGTCTGTATGCCAAATGTGTGTGGCGGTTGTCGGCCCTGCGGTTTTTGAAAAAAATGCATATAGACAGACGGACAGACAGACAAATTTTATTTATTAGATAACATAAAGAGGCTGCTAAATTCTGCATGACACCACTGATCAAAATAGTTGTGTGAAGGAGACAGTCAAGAGATTATCACGTGTAAGTGGTCACACTTGAAAATAGATGATACCAAGCAAATTGTTGTTGCCTCAACCATGGGTATTGTGTAGTCTCTGGTCAGCAGACTGTGAAATCCAGGCAGATTAGTTAAACCACTCGTCGACCTCAAAGCGGGAAACAAAAAGTCACCATCACCAGAAAGGACAGAAATTGTACCACTCATAAAATCCGGCATTTCTATTCACGTATGTCTGAATGTTATGGAATTGTTGATGTAATCTAATTTTGAGTATGACAAATTACTCACAGATCTAAGTCCAAGTTGGACAGCCAAGTCCCAGCACTGTCTGTTGCTGGGTAGATTACCATAAATTCTTCACTGTTTCCAGGGGAGGTCGAAACCTGGACGCTCTTCTTTCAGATCACTCACCAGTTCTTTGTTAGCAAAAGGTTGCTGTCTGTCCAGAGATTGAGCCACTTGTCTTTTGTGTGAAACTCAAAATATTTGCAGAGCCCCAGAAAGGTTTTGTGTGACTCGAGTTGCATCTTTGGTAGATTCTGCAGGTCTTCATGGATTGGATGGAAGCTCTTGGTTGGCTTTGATGCAGTCCAACTCTCTCTCAGCAGTCTTGCCTTCCAGCACACATCCACGGGTTGGATGTTAGACAGGTTTGGGAGCCACTGCACAGGTGTTGATTTCAGTGTACTGTTGATTATCCGCATCAGTGTTTTCAAGACAGTACCCAAGTGCTTTGTGTGGCTGCTCTCTGTCCAAACAGGAGAACGGTATTCTGTTGCAGAGTACGCAAGAGCAAGGCCAGCAGTGCGAAGAGTGCGGGCACATGATCCCCAGCTGCTACCCGCTAGTTTCCGGGTGATGTTTACTCTGGTCTTGATCTTTTCTGTGACACGTTTTAGGTGTTGGTGGAATGTGAGGATGCGATCAAGGGTGACTTCAAGGTACTTGAGGAATAGTTCATGCTTGACCGGTTTGCCGCAAAAGGAAACCTAGAGTTTGCTGTTCGCCAGTTGGGTGCTGAGATGGAAAGCGGTAACTGTTGTCTTCGTTGGGTTTGGGTGGAGGTGCCAGTAGATGAAGTATTGCTCCAATACCTTTAAGTCTTGGGACAGGGTACTGCTGAGATCTTGAAGTTCAAAGAGATCCCTTCCCTGCATCATATATTGCTCAGCTTGATGGTGTGGAAACCAAGGCCTTTCATATTATTGGAATCTTGCTTGATGAAGCGGTGTCGATGGACGTATCACATCGCCATTGCAGACAGATCGGTGGTGTCTCTGTCTTTTACCACCTCCTATCTAGTCTCGCACCCTCTGCTACTTCCGTGCTTTGGTCCTTCCCTCCCTCCACCCCCCCCCCACCCCCAGGTTACTGCAGGACTCGCACGTTCCACCATCAAACCCCTTCTGATTAATCAAGAATCACTGCTCACCGTCATTCTTTCATTCCTCTTGTGTTTTCCCCCCACCTTTGGAACAATTTCCCACACTCTCTTCAATCCCACTATTCCCTCCAGGTCTTCGAAACAGCTGTTCACCACCATCTCTTATCTTCCCCCATCCAAAACCATGATCTTTTCTACCCCCATTAATCCGCCCCCAAACCCACCTCATTCAAATGCCCAGTTTTCCTTCCTGAAAGTCCCTGTGGTATCCATCTTGTTTACACCGTGTACCCTGTCCCATCCCTCTCTCTTCCACAGATCTCCTGATGTCCCTCCCTCTCCTGTTGTTGTGCTCCCTCCCCCCTCTCACCCACTCTTGTCTTCTGCTCCCTTTGTTATATGCTCTGTGTTGGCTCTTATACAAGCTTCGACAAAAGTATACAAAAATAAATAAATAAATAAAATCTCAGATCGTTCCCCAATCCCAAACCATCATCTTTTCTACCCCCGTTAACCCCGCCCAAATTCTCCTTCCAATTTTCCAGTTTTCCCTCCTTGGAGTTTCCCCTCTGTGTCCATCTTGTCCACCCTATGCATGCGTGTTTTGCATCCTGTTTTTTGGCTGTTACGTCCTGATCCTTTCACTGGACTAGCTCTTCCACAAGCCTCAACTGCATGTACAAAAAAAAATAAAAATGATTGACCCAACATCAAATTTTGAGTTCAACATTTCCCCCCCCCTGCCCTTTCACCCTGTGATCCTCAGTCCCCACCACCTGGAGCATGAACAATGGGTCAAATCCAAAAATGCATAACATATCTCATGCGTCCCCCCATTGTTGATTGAATTTTCAAAGTTTCATTTGAAAATGTTCGCAAATGTGCCCGTAATTGCACTTATTTATTTGTTTGTTTATTTATTTATTTATTTGACCCCACCCCATGGGGTGGGGCCAAAAGTGATACTACTCTTGCACATTCGTGCCATGTGTTGATCATAACTACCAGGTTTGGTGAATTTCTGCGCAACTGTTTAGGAGGAGATAGCGTCACAGATGGACGGATAGACAGACTGAGCCAATAAAAACGTTCCCCCTTTTTTGAATTTATATTTTTACTTTTTTGAATTTTTTTTTTTTCTTCTTCATCCCGGTGTTCCAATACTCTGTTGTGCTCCATTTCTTGATTGACCAACACGTGAAATTTTTATTTTGATACTTTGTGGTCTTTTATCTCCAGGTTGTGTTGATGTTAACAATGGTATGCTCTCTGCAGACAGGCTGTATGTACGTGCATGGCGGTGTTGTTGACATCGCACAAAACCGGCGCACGTCCTCGTTGTACCGTGTGTGGCTGACCGTGCCACGTTTGCTGGAGTTGAGCTGGGAGTGTGCGCTCGCTGCTTTACCCGATATAGTGAAAGTCTGTGAAAAGGGTGACCTCCAGAATCGACTGGGACTGAGTTGGGACTTGATTGAGAGACTGCACGTCTAATTATTCTGAAGAAGAAGAAGAGCATGGAGGGGCTGTGGTTGGGGGTTACAAAGTGAGAACTGTGGGAATGCATGGAAGAAAAAATGCATAAATATTTGGCAAGGATGGTGCTGAACAGTCGTTTTTCTGCGTTTAAGAAAGTGAAGATTCGATTTTGGGATTTTTGGTGATAGGCATGTATTTGTGGGATTGGAGGGGGTGGGAGGGGGGCGGGTGGTGGGATGGGTGGATGGTGGTCTTGTAGAAAAGAGAAAATATAAGCTTTTAAAAGATTTCTTTGAGGAAGGGGCTGGATTGCTGTGCCTTGTCTGTACCAGCAAGTTTTTGCTGCATTTGGCCTTTGAACATCACAATCGCACTCTTGCTCTTTCTGGAAAAAGCAAAATTGCTCCTTGAGCCCCGTCACGCCTTCACAGTTCGGCCTTATGGTGTTGGGTTCGAGCTCGGGTCCAACATGGTCTCGTTCAGAACCTGTGAGTGGAGACAAGTATAGCACTCGTGGCCCTTCGTTTGTATTATGGTGTTGTGTTTATGTTCTCGTGGTAGCAAGGTTTGTTTGAAGTGATTGCAAAGCAAATGTAGTGCCTTGGGTTGTCGTGTCGGAGCAAGCCCTGTACCAGTATTCGAATGGAATTTTGCATCTTTGATCTCGTTGATTCCTGGTGGGGTGTTGTATTACTTTTTACTCTGAACAAGGCATGTCTACAGGATTTCATCATTGCTGCTCAGCTGCAATATCAGGAAATTGATGTGTACAAATTGTATTTTGGAAATTAATGTATAGCTTGTACAGATAGTCCAATTATCTGATTTGCCGAAATCCATACTTTTCCTTCATGGACATAAACCTGTGTTTTACAAGGCAGGTATTGCCATTTTTATAATTTATTTATTTTTTTCCAGTTGCTCGAAAAGATTGAGAATTTAACAGGTGCTCTAATAACAATGACCATTCACTTTGTCGAATTGTGACATCCGAAATGTGTGCACGTGGCAAAGCCAAGCTAGCTGAATGGGGACCTTGCTCCACAAGGAAAGTCTTCGCTGAAGCGCCATGTTGAATCCAACTCGACTCCAGGCAAATTGTATCTTCTAATCACCCATGAAAGAGAAAAGAAAAACGGTAATTTGTGGTTGCAAACTTAAAATACAGACCTTGTTGTCCAGCGGTATGCATTGCGTTGAAGTTTTGTATCATACGAGTGTTATTTGATCAAGGACTTTGTTCATCCTGCTTTCATTGAGTTGTTCTCCCTGTCTCCTGCACCATCACTTGTCACTCTATAAAACCAAGTTTCTTTCTTTCTTTCTTTTATTTTCTTTACAGGAGTGATGCTCATTGAAAAGCAAGGGAATGAACGAACAGGAAGAGAGAGTCAGGTCAGGTATGGGAGCATGTGCCAGAACAGCACGTCGCTGCATCCACTTTCCACCGGTACTCCAGGGGCCTCAGTCTGGCCATATGCCAGGCCCATCCCCATCTCCTTGAGATGCCGGTCTACCTGCTGCAACCACGAGGCACGTGGTCGGCCCATTGGCCTCCTCCACTCACGAGACTCCCTCGCTGAGGGAATGTGGTGAGCAGGATCAGCGTCAGGAAAACGAGCCCCATGTCCATAAAGCAGCAACTGACGCTCACGGACTATACAGGTAACAAATCTCATCCGATTCTCTCTCAGCAACTGCTCGTTGGACACAAAATCCGACCAGCGATAGCCAAGGATTCTCCGAAGAGACCTGATACCAAGTGAATTAAGTCTCCGTCTCAGATCCTTGGTCAGAGTCCAAGTCTCACATTCAGAGAGCAAGACTGGAAGCACCAAGGACCTGAAGACTCGGACTTTCGTCCTCCCGCACAGGTACCGGCAGCGCCATACCCCATGATCCTGTGAATCCATGACTCCCCAGGCCCGACCCAGACGTCGAGTGACCTCTAACTCACAGCCAGCAGAGACATGAATATCACTGCCAAGGTAAGTGAATCTCTCCACGACCTCAACATCCTCACCACAAACTGACACAGACAGGACAACAGCATCCAATATGTCATTGAAAGCCGAGATCTTAGTTTTGACCCAAGAAACCCGTAATCCCAGCGGCTCAGACTCCTCATTCAGCAGCTCGAGGGCCCCCAAAAGGATATCTAAAGTGTCTGCAAAGATGACTGCATCATCTGCGAAATCAAGGTCAGAGATCTTGACATTCCCAAACGATGCACCGCAGCTTGATCTCTCCGACATCCTCACTAGAATCCAGTCCACACAAGTGCTGAAAAGTGTGGGGTACACACCCCTGACGAACTCCAGTAACAACTGGAAATAAGTCAGAGATGGTACCACCACACTTCACAGCACTCTCAGTACCAGAGTAGAGTTCAGACATCAGATCGATCAGTTTTGGTGGCACCCCACGAAGACCAAGAATCCTCCAGAGGACATCCCGATTCACTGAATCTAACGCTTTACAGAGATCAACATAGGCTGCAAGCAGCCCCTGCCGAAACTCTCGTCTTTGTTCGGTGAGGACCCGAAGCGCAAGGATACGGTCAATCGTTGACCTTTGGTGTAAAGCCTGACTGCTCTGGACACTGGTGCTCAAGCAGATGGTGGCGAACCCTATCAAGAATTATCCGAGCAAAGACCTTGCCCAGCACTGAGAGCAGCGTCAGGTAATGTTTTCTTGCTTGCCTCAGGATGGACACACTTGTGAACCATGTATAATGAACGAAAGTTCTCCTCATCTGGGTTAGCTTTCCAAGCTGAGAAAGCAAGCTGCTTTGCTGCAATCGCCTCCCTGTAGGATTCGGTATACCACAGTCAGGAGGATGGAACGGAAAGTCGTGGATGGGATGGGATAATGCAGTGCAAGAGAGAAAGGAAACTCTTGTGAACGTATTCCCAGGTGGAATGAATATAAGGTGCTGTGGTGATGGTGGTCCAATCCTTCTGTGACAAAGATTGTTCAAGTCCCTGCGAGTTGGTCTGTGCAAACAGCCATATTCTCCGTCATTCATGTTGTTTCCCTTACAACAGCCAGAAAGATATGGTCCTTGAAAAAGTGAGCAGAAGAGGAACAAGAGATATGAGATGGAAAGTTAGTCAGTAGTTGGTCCAGGATGAAGGATACAGCAGTGGGATAAATCTGTTTTGGGAAGTTTTGATGATCGGGTCAAACCCATGGAGTCATGAATATCCAGTTTGCAGAGGTTGGCGGCACATGACCATAAGCATGTGTTCATATCCATTATCTGTGCCGTACCCTCCATATAAGTACCCCCCCCCCCTTTGCCATCTCCTACGTTCCCACGTTCTCCAAACCCCACCCCTTCTCTGTGTCCCCCCCCCCACACTTTCTACATCTCCCTCACCCTTCCTGCATCCCCTTCTCCGACTCCTCCCGTCGGCCCCCTTCTCCCCCTCCGCCTCCTCCCGTCCGTCTCACAAATGGAAAAAGGTAAGAAAAACCCTTTATTACGCATGAATTTTCATGTTTTCAAAAGGAAGAGAATTTTCAGGTTGTTTTGGCAAGAAATAGTTTTTCATTTCTTTTAAGTGATTCTTCACTATTGAGTGATGGAGCTAAAACCGATGATGTAGATGATTGCACCATATCTCAAAAAGTTGTGGATGGATTATGACAAAACTTGGTGGATGTGGTGGGTTACGTGCCAAGAAAAAGCCGATTCGATTTCGGTTCAAGCCTGGATCCAGATGTGGCTCATCAGTGGGATACAAAATGTAAGCGGTTCAGTCGAGTGGAGGTTTGCGCCCTTCTGAGTGCTGTTCCAGTTGTGTAAACTTTTCATTGTGGAAAACTTCCAATTTTCTTTCTGCTTCGATGCGAAGTGAAAAATGTTTCTTTAGTGCTGCCTCCGTGCAATGAAGCGAGTACCCCAGTCACCCGAAGCGCTGTCATGGTAGAAAAACTTTGCGGATTTACAGTGTCCCGTCTATTGTTTAACAGGTGAAACCAGCATACGACACAAACCAGGAGGATATTTAATAAGTGGTGTATTAAACATACTGTCTGACTTTCAAACACAAATACCATTGAATAAGAAAATATCACAATCCTTTTAAAACTCCCAAACTTTACACATGACAGGTTCAATGCTTTTAAAACTCCCAAACTTTACACATTACAGGTTCAATGCTTTTAAAACTCCCAAACTTTACACATGGCAGGTTCAATGCTTTTAAAACTCCCAAACTGTACACATGGCAAGTTCAATGCTTTTAAAACTCCCAAACTTTACACATGGCAGGTTCAATGCTTTTAAAACTCCCAAACTTTACACATGACAGGTTCAATGCTTTTAAAACTCCCCAAAGTTACACATGACATGTTCAATGCTTTTAAAACTCCCCAAAGTTACACATGACAGGTTCAATGCTTTTAAAACTCCCCAAAGTTACACATGACATGTTCAATGCTTTTAAAACTCCCCAAAGTTACACATGACAGGTTCAATGCTTTTAAAACTCCCAAACTTTACACATTACAGGTTCAATGCTTTTAAAACTCCCAAACTTTACACATGGCAGGTTCAATGCTTTTAAAACTCCCAAACTGTACACATGACAAGTTCAATGCTTTTAAAACTCCCAAACTTTACACATGGCAGGTTCAATGCTTTTAAAACTCCCAAACTTTACACATGGCAGGTTCAATGCTTTTAAAACTCCCAAACTTCACACATGACAGGTTCAATGCTTTTAAAACTCCCAAACTGTACACATGACAGGTTCAATGCTTTTAAAACTCCCAAACTTTACACATGGCAGGTTCAATGCTTTTAAAACTCCCAAACTTTACACATGGCAGGTTCAATGCTTTTAAAACTCCCAAACTTTACACATGACAGGTTCAATGCTTTTAAAACTCCCCAAAGTTACACATGACATGTTCAATGCTTTTAAAACTCCCCAAAGTTACACATGACAGGTTCAATGCTTTTAAAACTCCCCAAAGTTACACATGACATGTTCAATGCTTTTAAAACTCCCCAAAGTTACACATGACAGGTTCAATGCTTTTAAAACTCCCAAACTTTACACATTACAGGTTCAATGCTTTTAAAACTCCCAAACTTTACACATGGCAGGTTCAATGCTTTTAAAACTCCCAAACTGTACACATGACAAGTTCAATGCTTTTAAAACTCCCAAACTTTACACATGGCAGGTTCAATGCTTTTAAAACTCCCAAACTTTACACATGGCAGGTTCAATGCTTTTAAAACTCCCAAACTTCACACATGACAGGTTCAATGCTTTTAAAACTCCCAAACTGTACACATGACAGGTTCAATGCTTTTAAAACTCCCAAACTTTACACATGACAGGTTCAATGCTTTTAAAACTCCCAAACTTTACACATGGCAGGTTCAATGCTTTTAAAACTCCCAAACTTTACACATGGCAGGTTCAATGCTTTTAAAACTCCCAAACTGTACACATGACAGGTTCAATGCTTTTAAAACTCCCAAACTTTACACATGACAGGTTCAATGCTTTTAAAACTCCCAAACTTTACACATGACAGGTTCAATGCTTTTAAAACTCCCAAACTTTACACATGGCAGGTTCAATGCTTTTAAAACTCCCCAAAGTTACACATGGCAGGTTCAATGCTTTTAAAACTCCCAAACTTTACACATGGCAGGTTCAATGCTTTTAACACTCCCCAAAGTTACACGACATGTTCAATGCTTTTAAAACTCCCCAAAGTTACACATGACATGTTCAATGCTTTTAAAACTCCCAAACTTTACACATGGCAGGTTCAATGCTTTTAAAACTCCCAAACTTTACACATGGAAGGTTCAATGCTTTTAAAACTCCCAAACTTTACACATGGAAGGTTCAATGCTTTTAAAACTCCCAAACTTTACACATGGCAGGTTAAACGCTTTTAAAACTCCCCAAAGTTACACATGACAGGTTCAACGTTTTCAAAACTCCCCAAAGTTACACATGACAGGTTCAACGTTTTCAAAACTCCCCAAAGTTACACATGACAGGTTCAATGCTTTTAAAACTCCCCAAAGTTACACATGACAGGTTCAACGTTTTCAAAACTCCCCAAAGTTACACATGGCAGGTTCAATACTTTTAAGACTCCCCAAAGTTGCACATGACATGTTCAATGCTTTTCAAACTCCCCAAAGTTACACATGACATGTTCAATGCTTTTCAAAGTTACACATGACATGTTCAATGCTTTTAAAACTCCCAAACTTTACACATGGCAGGTTCAATACTTTTAAAACTCCCCAAAGTTACACATGACAGGTTCGACGTTTTCAAAACTCCCCAAAGTTACACATGACAGGTTCGATGCTTTTAAAACTCCCCAAAGTTACACATGACAGGTTCGATGCTTTTAAAATCCCCAAAGTTACACATGACAGGTTCGATGCTTTTAAAATCCCCAAAGTTACACATGACAGGTTCGATGCTTTTAAAACTCCCCAAAGTTACACATGACAGGTTCAATGCTTTTAAAACTCCCCAAAGTTACACATGACAGGTTCAATGCTTTTAAAACTCCCCAAAGTTACACATGACATGTTCAATGCTTTTAAAACTCCCCAAAGTTACACATGACAGGTTCAATGCTTTTAAAACTCCCCAAAGTTACACATGACAGGTTCAATGCTTTTAAAACTCCCCAAAGTTACACATGACAGGTTCAATGCTTTTAAAACTCCCCAAAGTTACACATGACAGGTTCAATGCTTTTAAAATCCCCAAAGTTACACATGAGAGGTTCGATGCTTTTAAAACTCCCCAAAGTTACACATGACAGGTTCGATGCTTTTAAAATCCCCAAAGTTACACATGACAGGTTCGATGCTTTTAAAATCCCCAAAGTTACACATGACAGGTTCGATGCTTTTAAAACTCCCCAAAGTTACACATGACAGGTTCGATGCTTTTAAAATCCCCAAAGTTACACATGAGAGGTTCGATGCTTTTAAAACTCCCCAAAGTTACACATGACAGGTTCGATGCTTTTAAAATCCCCAAAGTTACACATGACAGGTTCGATGCTTTTAAAATCCCCAAAGTTACACATGACAGGTTCGATGCTTTTAAAACTCCCCAAAGTTACACATGACAGGTTCGATGCTTTTAAAACTCCCCAAAGTTACACATGACAGGTTCGATGCTTTTAAAATCCCCAAAGTTACACATGACAGGTTCGATGCTTTTAAAACTCCCCAAAGTTACACATGACAGGTTCCATGCTTTTAAAACTCCCCAAAGTTACACATGACAGGTTCAATGCTTTTAAAACTCCCCAAAGTTACACATGACATGTTCAATGCTTTTAAAACTCCCCAAAGTTACACATGACAGGTTCAATGCTTTTAAAACTCCCCAAAGTTACACATGACAGGTTCAATGCTTTTAAAACTCCCCAAAGTTACACATGACAGGTTCAATGCTTTTAAAACTCCCCAAAGTTACACATGAGAGGTTCGATGCTTTTAAAACTCCCCAAAGTTACACATGAGAGGTTCAATGCTTTTAAAACTCCCCAAAGTTACACATGAGAGGTTCAATGCTTTTAAAACTCCCCAAAGTTACACATGACAGGTTCAATGCTTTTAAAACTCCCCAAAGTTACACATGAGAGGTTCAATGCTTTTAAAACTCCCCAAAGTTACACATGACAGGTTCAATGCTTTTAAAACTCCCCAAAGTTACACATGACAGGTTCAATGCTTTTAAAATCCCCAAAGTTACACATGAGAGGTTCGATGCTTTTAAAACTCCCCAAAGTTACACATGACAGGTTCGATGCTTTTAAAATCCCCAAAGTTACACATGACAGGTTCGATGCTTTTAAAACTCCCCAAAGTTACACATGACAGGTTCGATGCTTTTAAAACTCCCCAAAGTTACACATGACAGGTTCGATGCTTTTAAAATCCCCAAAGTTACACATGACAGGTTCGATGCTTTTAAAACTCCCCAAAGTTACACATGACAGGTTCGATGCTTTTAAAACTCCCCAAAGTTACACATGACGTGTTCAATGCTTTTCAAACTCCCCAAAGTTACACATGACATGTTCAATGCTTTTAAAACTCCCCAAAGTTACACATGACAGGTTCAATGCTTTTAAAACTCCCCAAAGTTACACATGACGTGTTCAATGCTTTTCAAACTCCCCAAAGTTACACATGACATGTTCAATGCTTTTAAAACTCCCCAAAGTTACACATGACAGGTTCAGTTGATCCCATTAAGCGTGAACATCGAAAACAAAGCGTTGTGACCAGATATCATAGTTCGGTACAAAAACAGAGAAGAAGGCCTTGCTAATTGAGGTGTTAATAGCAGTGATTTTTGGCTAAACGATGCAGAAATCAAGAAAATGATCAAACACCAAGACCTCAAGAATTGAGTGAGAACATCCTGGAAACTGAAGAATGCTAAAGTTGTACCAGTGATAGCTGGACCTCCAGGAATGATGAAGAAAAACCTCACAGATATTAACCATAGGGGCAATACCCCTGGGTGCTCACATGCTCGTGGCTGGATAAGGTAATCAGGCAACCGCTGGTAGGCATGGATGACCCACAAAATATATAATGGAGAAGAAAGTAAATACCTATGGATGTTTTTTTAATGTCATGAACAAACTTTAGTACATCATGGGTGATGAAGGTTGTGGTCAAGTTTCATCGAAACTGTGTGTGTAGTTTCTGAGAAGAAAGCAAATCCATATTTTTCGGGGGCAACTGCCCCTCCCCCTTACACCCCCTTAGACCCCGATTTTTCTCATGTCATGAACAAACTTTGGTACATCACGGGTGATGAAGGTTGTAGTGAAATTTCATCGGAATTGATATTTTCTTATATTGTCTGGTAATCGGCTGCCAAAGTATCAACTTCATTTGGTAATCAGCTTTCATTCGACGTCGGGGTCATTCGCGGTATTCAGTTTGTTTTAATTAAATTTAGTTATACATTTGAACACTACAGAACACGACTCGCGTTTTTGCTCGTTCCAAAAACCTCCAGTTTTTCAATACCTGGACATGCTATATGTGGTGGTTTATAGGGGTGATGTATAAGACTACTTCAATAGCATTAAACTCACTGAATATATTTTTTTTCTGTAAAAATCATCATTTTGTTAAAATTGAAGTCGATACTTGAACACTGTGTGGGTATTATGTTCTCTGAACTCTCTAGTTGTTGTCGGTGGGTCAACCTTTTGGTCAGTGGCAGGGTCGGTGTGGGGGCTGTGTCAAGAAAAGCTTGTTTCAAGTGATCTATGGAGACGGTATCACGACAACCGTCGACACACAGCAGATGAAGGTCTTATCGGAGTGTTGTAGAACTTTGGAAGACCCTTCATAAGGTTTCTGTAAGGTCTGCAAACAGCATCGCACTGTACGGATACGTGGGTGCGTGTAGGAAAACTCCTGGGGGATAAAAGTAGGGTGTGCACGGAGTTGTCACGCGCTTTCAGGGAAGACTTGAGTTGGCGATGGAAACGCTCCACCATACCATCCGGTGCAGGATGGGAAGCGACTGCTTGCACGTGGTCGGCACCCAGGAGTTGGGGCTGATTCAAACTGGCTACCACATCCGTAGTGAAAATACCGATCCGTTGTTGAAAAGTTGCTGAATACTGTGACGGTGACGTTGGATCTTGAAGCGTTTGGCATTGAAGACCCTGCTTGGCGCACACTGGCGTGGATGCATGGCCAGAGGTAGAGCATGGTGATGAGCCGCTGGGTTGCTTGATCTACCTTGGTGCATGAGCAAATGAAAAGTGTCGAAGACTATACGATGGAATGCAGTGGGAACCAAAGGCCATGATCATCCCGTCGATGTATCACACCCGAGTGTAGTGTTTATCCCTGGGAGCGGTACCTCTTGAAATGTAAGCGAACCGGTTGCAGACTGTAAATCGCTGAGCTCGTGTCCTTCCCTTGCGCTGCTGCAACTGCATTAAAATCAATGGCTGTGGTGTTCGTAGAGGGCAACGTCAATAACTCGATGTGCAAGAAAGCGTCGGCCACCAAGTATGTTGGTGATTCCTTTGACGTGCCGGATGTCAGTTGTGGAGTGCGAGACATCACTGATTTGGCGAAGTGTGGTCAGTACACGGTGAATTGTCTGGCCTCCAAGAAATGGTGGGAGTGCTTGATGTAGAGGTACAGGGCGAGTAATTCACGATCAAAGCCACTGTACCGTACTTGCACTGTGTTGGTCTAAGAATTTCAGAGTAAGCCAGTGGACGCTGGTCAGCATCGACGAACTGGAAAAGGGTCATGCCCACCAGGACCTCAGATGTGTCTACCATCAGGATTGTCACTGCTGGCTTCGGATGAAACAGGATTGAGGCGTTGGCCAGTGCGCCGTTGACCGCGTGGAATATTGACATGGTTGGCTATGACCATCGGAACACTTCAGGGTCCTTTCCAGTTGTGAGTAACTTGTTCAGAGGCTGCGGAACTGTAGCTGCATTTCAAATAAATTGATAGTAAAAGTTGAAAAGGCCCCAAAAACTCTCGCACTTTTTGCATTGAGATGACGGTCAAGGGATATCCCGAAAGATCTGGACATTCGACTCGAGCGGACGGCTTCCTGAGCCGTGAAATGCAACGACCCGAGGAGATTCAACTCCGAAACACCGAACATGTACTTCATGGGATTGATGATGAGGCCGAAGTCCTGCTAACAGGTGTGGAGGAGACGTCGGTTTCCCGATGTATTTTCTGCTGTTTTCAGGATTTCATCTCAATGCACAGGAATCTGTTGGTGCGCAGAACGAGGTCGACCTTGGAGAAGATTGTCGTGCCATGGAGTGTAGCGGTGAAGTCCTGAATGTTTGGAAGAGGGTAACGGTCTGGAACAGTCGCGTTGTTTAAGGACCGGTAATCCCCACAAGGGCGACAATGCCCAGGTATCTTTATGGCACCCTGTTTAGTGGAGAAGACATCCGATATTCAGCATTAACGTGGTCGATGTTCCACCGAGGACATTGAGCTGCGTCAAGACGTCCAATAGACGGTGATGTTTGACTTCTACAAAGAGATTGAAATGACGTAAAAAGTCCGTATCCTGGAGAAGGAGAGTATCTGGTGTCAGGAGTTGTAAACCAAGTTGTTAGTGATGGAAATGAGTGATGTCAACCCAAATCAAGCTGGAGGAGATGCTCTCCAAAAGTAACAATAGCAATGTTGTTTGTTCGCGGCACGTAATGTTAGCGACTGTTGTTCCTGTCAATTTTTTTCCGTTCAGCAGCCGATGGTGGCACCTTTCTGACCTCTGTTTCTGTATCCACAACAAAACAAAATCCACTAATATGGCGACAAGGAAAAGATGGCAACGGACGTGTGGTCCAGGTGAACTTGTCACTATTAGTTGCGGCCTGAGTCATTTGCCTGAGGGCAGTATGAGCATGGTTATCTAGACTGACGAGCATTAGCACCGAAGGTCACGCGGTACCAACACCAAACTGGAGTGTTCACTGAAGGTGAAGGTGTCACAGTAACCATGGTCATTGTAACCGCGTCCTTGCAATGATCAGTCAGGACCACGGTGGTGGGTAGTGCCGGCTCGAAACACTGCTCGCACAACTCGTGATGGAGCAACCGGTCGAAGGTGGCACGGCGGTCACTGAGAAGCTGCCGCATGTGTCTCGGTAGTTGTGTGGGTCGTTTAATCTCCGAAATCCTCGGCTGTGAGAAGTTGTTGAAAGCGGCGGTGCTCAGAGGCGGTGTTACCCTTTATGAGCTCAGGCCCCAAACTGGAGGGGCGTTCGATGGAGGTTGGAGTACAGTATCTCTCACGTCCATCATCGCTCTGTTAACTTGGAGCCAACAATGTAATTGAACCTCCACAAGTCGGTGGTGATATTTCAGGTGTCCAATTGGGTTTTTCACTTGTGCAGACCGCAATGGCGGGTCGATAGGCCAGACTTGGTGTGACATGGCCAGATGAGATGATGTCCCGCGTTTCCCACAATGTGATAGGTGGGACCGCGGCGGAGTGGTGACCGGTCCAGGATTGTGCCCAACAGCACAGGAGACCGCTTCGGCAGCACCGACGCTCTGCACGGAGTATGGTCCTGATGGATGAATGGAATTTGGTGGGAAGATGGTGCCACAGTCGCGTGACTCTCTCAAGCAATAGTGTCTCTTAGAGAACTCCCATTCATTTACCCTCTGACAGATTGAGGAGCATTCTGGGAGGGTATTTGAGTATAAAGTTTGTTTCATCCCTACTTTGTTGGCTATGACTATGTTTGTAGTCGAAAATGGCTTTTATTCGGAATAAATATTAATAATACATTTTAAATATTCCATACTTTTCCTGTACCTTGATACCGCATACAGTACGTATCATGATTGTGAACTGAATACAGTCATTTCGGGGATGTTTTGTGTCATTGTTCGAGGGAAGGATGGCTGTTGGGGGGAAGGGAGGATTTTGTTGGAGTCAGTGGTCTTCTTTTACAAGGTGGTGGTGGGGGGGGGGGTTATGAGAAGCGTCACAGGTGAAGGAGGGGAGGTGTCACAAAAGTGCCCAAAGAGGCACGTATTTTGTGTACAATATATATATATATGCATATACATACACAGACACATTGTACACACAAAATATATGGTGTGAATGGAGAGGGAGAGAAGAGAGGGGCGTGGATAGGAACGAGGGGCGTGGTTCGGAACGAGGGGCGTGGATAGGAACGAGGGGCGTGGTTAGGAACGAGGGGCGTGGTTAGGAACGAGGGGGCGTGGATAGGAACGAGGGGGCGTGGATAGGAACGAGGGGCGTGGTTAGGAACGAGGGGCGTGGTTAGGAACGAGGGGCGTGGTTAGGAACGAGGGGCGTGGTTTGGAACGAGGGGGCGTGGTTTGGAACGAGGGGGCGTGGATAGGAACGAGGGGCGTGGTTAGGAACGAGGGGCGTGGTTAGGAACGAGGGGCGTGGTTAGGAACGAGGGGGCGTGGATAGGAACGAGGGGGCGTGGATAGGAACGAGGGGCGTGGTTAGGAACGAGGGGCGTGGTTAGGAACGAGGGGCGTGGTTTGGAACGAGGGGGCGTGGATAGGAACGAGGGGCGTGGTTAGGAACGAGGGGCGTGGTTTGGAACGAGGGGCGTGGTTTGGAACGAGGGGCGTGGTTAGGAACGAGGGGCGTGGTTTGGAACGAGGGCCGTGGATAGGAACGAGGGGCGTGGTTAGGAACGAGGGGCGTGGTTAGGAACGAGGGACGTGGTTAGGAACGAGGGGCGTGGATAGGAACGAGGGCCGTGGATAGGAACGAGGGGCGTGGTTAGGAACGAGGGCCGTGGATAGGAACGAGGGCCGTGGATAGGAACGAGGGGCGTGGTTAGGAACGAGGGGCGTGGTTTGGAACTAGGGGCGTGGTTAGGAACGAGGGGCGTGGTTAGGAACGAGGGGCGTGGTTTGGAACGAGGGGCGTGGATAGGAACGAGGGCCGTGGTTTGGAACGAGGGGCGTGGTTAGGAACGAGGGGCGTGGTTAGGAACGAGGGGCGTGGTTAGGAACGAGGGGCGTGGTTAGGAACGAGGGGGCGTGGACACCCGCTGGATTGTCATGGCGGTTCCGTCGCGCCGCCTGTAGAGAAAAGGCCGAGTTGGTGTTGAAATTTCTCCGCCGAGCGGGTAAGGAGTTGTGACGGGAGAACGTGACGAGGCGGAAACGCCGTCGGACTCGGAGTGAAGGGACACTGCAGGGTCGTCCCGTGTATTCGACGGTTCTGTGCGATGTTTTCATTCTTGGCCTGAACCTCACAGGGAGCGCTCGAAACCTCGGGCTCGTCTCCGGGATCATGGAGGTTTATTCACGAAATCACCTTTTATTTCCGCCGTTGTTGATTTATATTTTCCTCGAGTGTTTGTGTGTTTTGAGGTTTACATGTGTGTGGTGTGTGAAAAGGAGTCGAACCGTTCGCGATCTCCTGTGAGGCCTGGTGTGTGTATGGAGTGTGGTGTTGAGTGTGGTGTGGGGTGTGTTGAATGTTGTTGTGTTGTGTGGGGTGGTGTTGTGTGGGGTGTGTGTATGGAGTGTGGTGTTGAGTGTGGTGTGGGGTGTGTTGAATGTTGTTGTGTTGTGTGGGGTGGTGTTGTGTGGGGTGGTGTTGTGTGGGGTGGTGTTGTGTGGGGTGGTGTGTGTTGTGGAGTGTTGTTTTGTGGGGTGTGTTGTGGAGTGTTGTTTTGTGGGGTGGTGTTGTGGAGTGGTGTTGTGTGGAGTGGTGTTGTGTGGGGTGGTGTTGTGTGGGGTGGTGTTGTGTGGGGTGGTGTTGTGTGGGGTGGTGTTGTGTGGGGTGGTGTGTGTTGTGGAGTGTTGTTTTGTGGGGTGTGTGGTGGAGTGTGGTGTTGTGTGGGGTGTGGTGTGGAGTGTGGTGTTGTGTGGGGTGGTGTGTGTTGTGGAGTGTTGTTTTGTGGGGTGTGTGGTGGAGTGTGGTGTTGTGTGGGGTGTGGTGTGGAGTGTGGTGTGTGTGGAGTGTGTTGTGGAGTGTGGTGTTTTGTGTGTGGGGTGTGTGTTGTGGGGTTGTTTGTGTGGTGTTGTGTGTGTGTTGTGGGTGTTTGTGGGGTGTGTGGTGTGGAGTGTGGTGGGGTGTGTGTTGTGTGGTGGTGTGGGGTGTGGTGTGGGGTATGTGTGTGTTGAGTGTGGTGTTGTGTGGGTGTGTTGTGTGTTGTAGTGTGGTGTGGTGTGGTGTGGAGTGTGGTGGGGTGTGTGTTGTGGGGTATGTGTGTGTCGAGTGTGGTGTTGTGTGGTGTAGTGTGGTGTGGTGTGGGGTGTGTGGTGTGTGATGTGTGTTTGTGTTTTCGTCGTTCTGCTTCTGCGCGGACCGTCTGTCTCACTTGGGTTTCGCTAAGTTACTTGTTAACCTGCTGACCTGTTAACCTGCTGACCTGTTAACCGACACACAGTCGCTTCATGAAGGTTTAGTTGACATCCCTTTATTTCCCTGAACGTGACGTTACTTACGTTACTCATCTGCGTGTTATGTATGGTTCGTGTTCCGATTCGTACCATCTCTGTTCGTCAGGTAACCATCACAGGTGATATTCATGTTTTCCGCTGATGTTGACTTGGTTTCCTGGTTGTGCTTATCAGGGAACCATCTTGAGGGACTGATTCTGCCAGGTCAGCAAGGTGGAGCGAGCCTGAGGTTGTCAGGATGACGATGTTAGAGAGAACGAGAGAACGAACGATTCCAAGCTATCTTCATATTACATCCGCGGTGTTCCACTTTTCACATAGGATTTTAACCATTAACATGACCCCTCAAACAATCCTCTCCGATAAGACCTTCAAATGGGGAGAGTGAAGAGTTGAAGGGTAAAATAGAGAGGAGGGATGGGGGAAGGGAAGACAGTACGAGGTGAGACAAAGGGAAGGTAGACGTGCGGTGGAGTATTAATTATGATTCTGTTATGAATCGTCTCATTGTACTGTCTCATCAAAATGATTCTGCATGTAATAACAGTGGAGATTGAAACAAAATAATGTCTCAAATCCATATTGTACCGATAATTATTCTCGTGTGGTAAACACGGTCCGGAGACAAACTCCCGTCCGAACATAAACACTGCAGGGACACGTCCGGAGACGAACCCTGCCCAGACCCGTCCATAGACACACCGTCCTGACATAACCACCATCTGAATATGTCCAGAGAGAGAGGGAGAGAGAGAGGGTAAGAGGATGTAAGTGAGAGACAGAGAGATGGATGAGGGTCAGGGAGTTAGCAGAGAGACTATGCTGTGCTTTCTGAACCACGCACGCACGCACGCACGCACGCACGCACGCACGCACACACACACTGACACACTGACACACACGCACACACTGCCTTTTCTTACTTTATTTATTTATTTTGTTTGTTTATTCTTCTTTAACAGGAGCGAGGGTTACAGAAGAGCAGTTTCTCAAAAAGCCAGACACCTGTACATAATCCCCGTTGCCTATTACAATATAATACAGAACTTCATAACATTGCTGTGTCATCTCATCTCGTGTTTAATGCTTTATTTAACCTTTTTGTTGTCATGACCTTTGTTTCTGTCAAATTAAGAGCTGGCTGGGAGGATGGCCTAGAGGTACGCATGCTCACCTCAAAGCTATGCAGCCTGGGTTTGAATACCGACCCAGCTATAAACTGTCATCACGGTGTTTCACAACCAGGATGATTCGTCAACGTGCAGTCCTTCGGATGGACATTAAACTCGGCGTCCAACAGGCGGTTTTCCATGAATGGGCGTTAAGCTGTGGTTCAGGCTTGGTGTTTGCTTAACGGTTAAGGTGTTTGGCTTAAGATCCTTGCGTCTTGAGTTCAAAGCCCTTCGTTGGCCCATCAAATTTACACCAAGCGGGTTGACTCAGCCTGTCATCCTTACGATGTCGGTGAAATGAGTACCAGCATGCTGGTAACGGCCCCAAAAAATGATGAGGCCAAGCAGCCGCAGTCGACATTCAAATAAATAAACCGGGAGGGTCATCTGCTAGAATTAGTTGGTGGATGTTGAAGACCCCATGGTGTCTTTCATGAAGAGTAGGCAAGCTATCCCTCACACCCTCAACAAGTTACAAATTGCTCCTCTATCTATTACCGGGAAGGAAATGGCAAACCACCTCGCATAACCCTTGCTCAGGAAGATGCTTCGGCGGCATCGACACTCTGCGACTCGTACGGTACATCACAGAGAGGGTATAATTTTTGCACGCGTAAGGTACCCCAACCATATTGATTAGTGGAAACTGCAGTCCTCTGCACTCCACACTGCTTGATGGTGTTTTTGTGTACCACCACTCGTGGCAAGGAAGTTGTAATACAAAGGAGTGGATTGTTGAATTGGAAATGGATCGTGAGGCAGTCACCTCAATCACGTGACTTTAGACAGACATTTCCCAATGCCAGCCACTTGCTCGAGTTCCGGATGAGGAATAACCCTCAATCTGCAGATTCTTGATTCCTTGCGTTCAAATAATCTTCCAAAACCCGTTCGACAATGGATAATGTTGGCTCGGGTTAAATGGAACGGGAACGTCACAGATTGTGTTTCATGCTGCGACCCTCTTGTTGTGCTTGAGCCTGGCATGGCCTATATTTCAAATGTCAAGGTGCTGCAGGCAAGTTCGCTTGTTGAGCTTTTTGAATTATTAAGTTTCCCAAAAGTAACAATGGCATCTGTGTGAGCCATAACGCATCAGCAACTACCAGGCCAAAGGCTGTACTCATGCCTCAAACAAGAGGGTCGTTTATGTGCCGGAAGTGTTCATTCGCTTGCCAGCCAAGTTGGCTGCGCAATGATGCTCAAGTGACTGTTGTGTCTGGTTACAAGCATCACGTCAAGGCACTACTCTGTCGTGATTGTTTTTATAACTCTTGATTGGTGGGTTTCTATGTTTGTTCCTCGAACTCTCCGGCCTGTCAAACAATTGTGTGTTTTTGACAATACTCCACGTTCGGATGTTTGTCATTTTACAGGGATTTTAAATTTTTTAAAAAAAATCTACATGAGCTTTGTTCGTGAACTTTGAATGACAGGTGTGATGGCAATCGTACGATGCCGATAGGTCAAATTGAACAGTTCAGAGCCGAACCCGAACTGTAAATTCTTCTCGGAGAAGACCCAGAAAGGGTTGATTCTGCCTGTCATCCTTCCAAGGTCGGCAAAATGAGTACCAGGGGGCATTGCATCAGCGGTACAGCCACACGCACCCAGAAGATGAAGCAGCCAAGCAGCCGCAGGTTTCATACGAATAAATTTAGAACCCTTGAAAATCCTCGAGAATTGCACTTTAGAAACCTTTGGAATTAAACATGGAGGGGGGGGGGGGTTATAAAAGTTCTTCATTTTTTTTTAATGGATGGATGGAAGGAAGGACATACCAAATATTGATGCAGCTACACCGCTTCAAAAGTTTTGAAGGTTGTAGGAAAAAAAAAAACAGCAACAAAAAAACTTTGAATCGTAAGTTTTACCGCTGCTGATTGCATTTGGGACACATGGTCTTTCACACCATCTTGTTTAACATGTTGAATTCGTTCTGCATGCTTGTTGTTTGCGTTCTTTATGATGTCCGTAAAAACAGTGTTTCCTGTTTGGAATGATTAAAAAAAAAAACTTTTGATAGACAGATGGACTAAAAAAAATCGTACGAAGGGAAGCAGTGCAGTTTAAAATAAAATATTAAATAAAGATCTGTTTGTGTGCATGGGTATGTGGGCACACATGGCAGAACTGCAAACTGACTAACTTGTGACTTTGGTTATCCCCGCACGGAGGGTTAGGTTCTTCTTCATTTTTTTTATGGACGAATGTATGGATATATATGCCTGGTGTTGGCTTAATGGTTAGGGTGGTGGGCTTGGGATCCCAGGATCCTGAGTTCAAATCCCACTCGGCTGTTGAATTAATACAAAGTGGGGTTGACTCTGCCTGTCATCCTTCCGAGGTCGGCAAAATGGGTGCCAGCTTCCTGGTATCCTGTGTCGGAGTGGCGACCCGTCCAGGATTGTGCCCAATAGCCAAGGAGACTGCTTCGGCAGCACCGACGCTCTGCACGGAGTATGGTCCCAATGAACGGATGGATGGATGGATACAACCTCCATGTGGAATTTGAGGCAAGGCATGAAGAATGGTTTTGAATCGGAACAAGTGTACATCTGTTGATGAATTATAACACGAGATCAAACATTTCTTAAACACGTGTGAAAACTTTCAACGATGGTGAATATTTTCAGCCGTTTGTGATATCATTCCAAAGTTTGGGACCAGAGAAGCAAATGTTATCCTGGAAAGATCCGATTATATTGTTTGGGGGAATACAAGACATTGATGTTGGTGTTGTAGATAGTAGAAAAATCGTGCAAATTATGACACGAGCATCAAATTTGGCATTTCTGTTCTGCAGGGCTTTCTGATCAAATCTACCCGATTGGCCATTGAAAAAATTTGAAAAAAAAAAAAAACTTCAAAAAAACTTGAAGTCACAGCTGGCTGAAATTCTTGAAGCGCAAGTGAATATCCCAGACAGAGAACCAAGGGGAGATGCAGTCATCATTGATGGCTCAGCACTTATCAATGCCCTACCTCCACACACTTCAAAGATATTTGATGACTATGCTAAAGAAGACATCATCCCAAAGGTGGAATCCTATGGTGCCAGGTACGAGAGGGTGGACATAGTGCTTGATGTGTACAAGAAGTCAAGTCTGAAGTCCGAGGCAAGGTCGTAAAGGGGGCAAGGAATCAGAAGAAGAGTGACAGGAACCAGTAAGACCCCAAGTAACTGGAGAAGCTTTCTTCGAGATGACAGCAACAAGACCGAGCCGTTTCACTTCCTTGCAGAGAAGATGTGTGAAGCACAGATGACAAGCACAGTCATTGTCACAAAAGGAGAAGATGCCATTAGCAACACAAGGAAGTCACTTGATGCTGTGTCTCCATGTTGTCATGAAGAAGCTGACACTCGAATATTTGTACACGCCAGGGATGCAACGACGGATGGTAGAAGATCCATTATCATTAAGGCTAATGACACAGACGTACTAGTCATAGCAATATCTGTACTGCCATTCTTACAGGGAATAGGTCTTGAGAACATGTGGATTGCCTTTGGCCAAGGAGCCAAGGCGCGATGGATTCCAGTCCATGAGGTAGTTTCTGCAATGGGGCCTGAGAAAGCGAGAGGGATCCCATACTTCCATGCGTTCACTGGATGTGACGTCGTGTCTGCCTTCCGTGGTAAAGGGAAGAAAACTGCATGGCAGACTTGGAACGTCTTTGATGATGTTTCTGAAACATTCACCAATCTCAGCCAGCATCCAACATTGATTCGTGACCTTGACTTTTTTTGAATTTTGTTTTTTTTTCAAATGTTTCAAAATTTTGATTTTCAAATGGCCAATCAGGCAGATTTGATTAGAATCCCCTGGAGAACAAATGTGCCAAATTTGATGCTTGTATCATCATTTGCACGATTACTCTCAAAAATTGCTGTTATCTGCCCCACTATGTGGAGTTTGTACCGGTGAATGGAACAATTAAAATCGAACTAATTACACAAATGAGAAGGGTGTTGTCTCCCATAATGTGTGAGATCGTACAATCTCAGTAAGTTTAAGCAATGAAACAATTAATCGGTTTGAGATCCAGGTGACTTTCGACATTTTATTGGAGTTAGATTTTTTTCTGGAAAAGCAATAATTTATTAATATTCGACTGACATGTATTATTGCCCTACACAAGAGTACAGTGTGATAAATAAGCGAGCAGTATAGGGGGTTCACAGAATTTATTTAAAATTTGGTTCTCCAATGAGTATCAGCAGAAACGGTGACGAAAAAGAAAAGTCAGCTTTAAGTGTGCTCGTCTGCTTTCCCAAGCGCCTCTCAGCTTTGTGTGAATCTTACTTCTCTGGAAGCTCTGTCAGAACGTTCACTCCAGACGGGACACTCGCAAGCCGCTCTTTTTATTGTTCCAGACACTGCTGAACCTCCTCTTCTTCCTTGCTCGTGTGCTTTCCTTCAATACATTTTTTTACTTTTTATCTTATGAGTTATAAACCTACAATATAACTTGTGAATTATAATGTTTTCATTTATAAATTAAATTTTGAAATTACAGTTTTAATTTCTCAGAATTATCACGGAACAATCTTATCGACACTCGCTGAGAAAACCTTTCATCAAAATCCTTTGTTGTGCTCAGACGCTTTTGAGCTTTTGGAGCATCTTTGAAGTACACATTTAGTTTATTGTTTTTTTTTACCGTGCATGAGTACCTGAGTACCAGTTACGTGAACCCATGAATATAACAATCGGAGTACATTTTGGGGGAGAAAACATTCCAGTCTTTAAATTATTCCAATAACTTTATGGTCACTTTTTTCAAGTTCAAACCAAGCATATTGTTGTGGGCCAGGGGTCGGGTGAAAGGCCACCGCGGGGGGGGGGGGGGTGGAAGCTATCTCGGGATCCCACCAGACTCCCCGGAATTGCAGGCCGTCGCACATGGATAACTACGTGACGCGGTGGGTCGCTCACTGACCGTGAACGCCAATAACTCAACCACGTGACTTAGGGTCCTCCGTCTAGTTAATCCGGTTACCTAAAAATAACCACGTGATCTAATTACCGGGGGGACTCGGTACTCGGTACACCTTGTCCGAACCGGATCACTTTACCGGATCAGGTGCAGCCAAGCGATACTGCCAAGGACGTACCGGCTCAAAGGAACAGATCGTTGGGAATAAAGTCCCGGCTAAGTTAGGATACGGACCATGTTGGATCAATGAAAGAAAAAGACAAAAAGGAGCTGGGAACATTTCTACAAAAGGATTTATTAACAGGAAGGCGAGGAAAGGTATGTGGCACAGTGAATGTTGTTTATTGTTTGGAGCAGGGATAGCAAGAAATGTGAGAGGTGCGGCAATATACAAGCAACTTACAAAAGCAGACACAGAGCAGAGTTATCCCGATATAATTCTTGTACACTCTAAACTTAAACGAGGACAGGCGCCAGGACGCGCGCGCACGCACACACGCACGCACGCACGCACACACACACACACACACACACACACACACACACACACACACACACACACACACACACACACACACACACACACACACACACACACACACACACACACACACACACACACACTGCTGGAATTATAGATAGATTTTGTAATAATATTATTTTTCCTCGCGGACACTCCCGCGCTCCCCGCACCAATTTTGATTTATTTTTCTCTACATTTTCTGTGTCGAATCAATTTTCCACATTTTTCTTTGACTCAATTTCATTTTTATTACTTTTCATTTGGAATAAAAATGCAATAGTATATTTAAAAAAAAAAAAATATATATATATATATATATATATATATATATATATATATATATAAAATTATACACATAGCTGAGGCTCGTGGAAGAGCGAGAACAATGAACGGATCAGGATGTAACAAACAAAAGCATGACGCAAAACACACATGCAACGGGAAGAATACTCCAAGGAGGAAAAACTGAAAAATGAGGAGGGATTTGGGTGGGGTTAATGAGGGTAAAAAAACAATCATGGTTTTGGATTGAGGACGATCTGAGATGTTTGTGAACAGCTGTCTTGGAGACCTGGAGGGAAGAATGAGATTGAAGAGGATGTGGAAGTTGATTCCACAGATGGTAAAAAAAAGAACAAATGAGTGGGGGTGAGTGATGATCCTGGATTTGGGTAGGTTTACCAGAAGAGGGTTGGTGGTGCACTGTCAGCCCTGCAGAAACATGTTGGGGGTTGAGGGACAAAGCATGGAAAGAGCAGAGGGTGCAAGAACAGAAAGGAGGTGGTAGAACATCACCAACCTGTCTGTGATGGTGAAGTGATACTCAGTTTCAGCGTGGGAGATTTCAATGATCTTGAAGGCCTTGGTTTCCAAGGTATCAAGGTGTGAGGCAGGGGAGCCAACCTAGAGGGGAGAGAAGTACTCCATCAAGCTCCAGATGAAGGCCTTGTAGGTGGATAGGAGTTCAGGTGTGCCAAGGAAGGACGTTGTATGATTGAGGAAGCCTTGTCTGGATAAGAGTTCGGGTGTGCACAGGGAGGATTTGAGGAAGGAGGACACGACAGAGGTTGGCTGTGGAGGCCAACTTTGAAATATGGTTTGCCCAAAAAAGATCATGGCTGATAGTGAGACCCAAGCGTTTGAATGACTGAACTTCCTCAAGGTCAAGAGGATTGTTAAGGAAGTATATTGGGGAAGGGGTGGGGGGGTGTGAGGAAGACATACTCCAAGTTTTTGACCACATTGTGATTTTGTCAGTCTTAAAGGCGCTGTCACACCTTGACGATTTAGC
Source organism: Eptatretus burgeri (assembly GCF_056783735.1). NCBI lineage: Eukaryota > Metazoa > Chordata > Myxini > Myxiniformes > Myxinidae > Eptatretus > Eptatretus burgeri. Next base: position 104,146,746 of record NC_140970.1, read on the forward strand.
CAGCAAAGGCAACGTATAAAAATGTATGTAAAACGTTGGCGTACGCTGAAATTTTGACGTTTTTTTTTAAGTTTTGGTCGTATTCATAACGTGTTGGTCGTATGCATAACATATTAGTAACGGGCACAGAACATTTCGTTGTCTTATAGATAACTTATACCAACGAATGCTTAGCCTGTTGTCGGCGTTCACAACCTATGCCCAACGATAGCTTAACTTAGGCATAGCGCGCTGCACGTATCGCCGACGAACTCGTGGCGTAGCCTGTTAAAAACCTGCCGCACGCCGATTTAAATCATAACCGCCTGGAAATTGAAAGTGTCAACCACGCAGTCACACCTTGATGATTTAGCCAGCGTATGCCGACCTATGAAAAATTTGCCGAACCAAGATGGCACACGTCGAATACGTTATGGGTAAATTGTGTATACGTTAAGAGCACGCTGAAAAATGATGAAGTATGCTGTCATGTTTCGTGGTACGTCTCATACGTCGTGAAATTTCAAGCATGCTGAAAATTTTACGACGTACTCGCCGTATGGCTCACACATTCCGCTATGCTGGGAATAAGTTGTAGGCACGATATGCGATCGTTGACACACGTCGACACAAGTTCCTTGTAAGTTACTCATAAGTCGAAACACGTCGAGGTAATGTTTAGCATACCCAAAACTTATTTTCTCCGTCAAGGAACATTTTCTTTTTTTCTCCTTGGCTCCTTGAAGGCACGTGACGAAATATCTGAAGTTGTTGTTGTTGTTGTTGTTGTATTTTTATTTTTAGTCTATCACGAATTTTAAAATATATTCGGACATTTGCTTTTAAGTTTCGACGTCGACATGACAATATCCTCAAACAGAAAATATTCACAGAGGAGGAACTAAGAATAAGACATGAGCAAACTGAAGAGGCAATCGGACGTGACATAACGGCACGTGACGAAATATTGGAAGTTATTGGTTTTTTTGGGGGGGTTTTTTTTTAACGCTGCCAATACGCCATTATATGGTAGCTGTAATTTAGAAACACGTTCAGTAAGTTCTGTGGTCGGCCGGAAGACGTCAATCAAATACGTCTGCATACGTCAATATGCATTGGAGGTACGTTAGACATAGATTCAAAGCACGTTACTCATAGGTTTGAAATAAGTTTTGGGTACGCTAAGCATTACCTCGACGTGTTTTGACTTATGAGTAACTTACAAGTAAAGTGCCTCGACGTGTGTCAACAATCGCATAACGTGTGTCGACGTGTGTCAACGATCGTGTAACGTGCCTACAACACGTTACTCATAGGTTATAAATAACTTTCGGGTATGCTAATCATTACCGTGACGTGTTTCGACTTATGAGTAACTTACAATTAACGTGTGTCAACGATCGCATAACGTGCCTACAACTTATGGCCAGCGTAGCGGAACGTGCGAGTCATACGCTGGCATACGTCGTAATATTTCAAGCATGCTAAAATTTGAGGACAACCGCAAAGTACAACGATGAAAGCCAGCGTACTACGACGTATGGCAGTGTTTTTCAGCGTGCTCTTAACGCATACAAAACTTACCCATAACGTATTCGACGTGTGTCAGCGTTTTAGACAAATTTTTCATAAGTCGGCATACGCTGGCTAAATCATCAAGGTGTGACAGCGCTTTAAGAGCAGGAGGAAGCTGCTGCCTGTGTTTTTGAAATATGACGAATGTCATAGCAGAGGGTGCCACACATTTGCTATGAGAGTCGAGGAAGTCAGTAAGCCATGTGTTGAATTGGCCTTGGATGCCATAGGCAGACAGTTTGGGGAGCAAGGCATGATGCGAGACTATGAAAAGCATGAGATACAGGCAGTACACAAAAAAAAATGGAAACACCTGGGTCAATGAGAAACACCAAGTATATTGAAAGCAACAGCTTTTACATAGGTACACTACAGTGTTAATCAGTGGCCCATGTGTTAATGAAGCCAATAACATCCCAGAATGCTTAGCAACATGTATAAAAATGCTGCACAGGCCTGGTTGCCTCTTACTATAGCAAGCATTGCATGCAAGAGCTGTTAGATCATGACTGATCTCAGTTAGATCATGGCTGATTTGAAAGCGGGGTGATTGTTGGGGTGTCTTTCGCAGGAGCTTCAGTGACGGACAGCTTTAACATGCTGATGTTTCACGAGCACCATTGTTTCAGGTGATGTCGGCATGGAACTCCGAGGGAAACATATCATCAGCAAAGGGCAACAGTGTGCGGAAGCGCACACTCCAGGATCGTGATATCCATCCATTAATTAGAAGTGCAAGGCAAAGCAGGCAAACAACGGCAGATCAATTGACTCTAAATTTCATCCCGGGGCGCCAGCAGCTAATTCCATCAAAAACAGCCTGCTAAGAACTCCACAGAGCGGCATACGATAGTTGGGTTGCAGTGCATAAACCGCTTATCACACCTGTCAATGCATGTGTGCGAGTCGAGTGGTGCAAAGAGCACAGGCAATGGACTACTGAGCAGTGGAGAAATGTGATTTGGTCAGATGAATCGTCCTTCACCATGTTCTCGACAAATGGATGAGTGCACGTGTGGCACCAACCGAAAGAACTGTGCAATCCTGAGGGCTTGGTTCCATCAGTGAAGAGTTCTGGTGATTTTGTAATGTTGTGGGGCAATTTTTCTGGCGTGGTTTGGGTGCAGTCATTCCCTTCGGAGGCATGGTCAATGCCAATCGCTACTTGATGGCACTGAGTGATCATCTTCACCTCATGCTGCAGCATTTCTTTCCTGCCTGGAGGAGTGTCTTCCAGGATGACAATGCCCCCTTCCACAGAGCACGTGTGGTCACCCAATGGTTTGATGAGCATGACACTGATGTTATCCATAAGTCATGGCCTTCTTAGTCACCAGATCTGAACCAAATTGAGCATTTATTAGATATTCTGGAATGACGCCTGATGCAGCGTTTTACACCTCCATCAAATAGGTGTGAGTTGATTGACTTTCTTGTGGAGGAATGGTGCTGTATCCCTCCTGCAGAATTCCAGATGCTGGTGGACTCTATGCTACTGTGCATACAGATCATACTGGCTGCACGTGGTGGCCCAACACTCGATTGAGTGACTTTTCATTCGTTTCCATCTTTTTTTTTTTCCACTACCTGTATATTGTATTGAAATTTACACTGGAACTGAGAATTCTCTTTTTATGTATACTCGAACTGCACACCTGCATATTATAGACGGCAATTCTGTGTATGTACACTACCGGTCAAAAGTTTTAGAACACCCCCATTTTTCCAGTTTTTACTGAAATTTAATCAGTTTAATGTTTCACTGTAGTCTGAAATTAAAGCAAAGAACAAAATAATATAGAATTGCAGATAAAAAAGAAATCATGGAATAGTTTTGTTGAACAAGATTTAATCTAAATTTTTGACTCTTCAAAGTAGCCACCTTTTGCAGATATAACAGCCGAACATACTCGTGACATTCTTTCTCCAATGGAAATCAAATATTGTTCGGAAAGTTCTTCCCAACACTGTTGCAGAAGTTCCCACAAATGTGTTGCACTTGTCGGTTGCTTTGGTTTCACCCTTCTGTCCAGTTCATCCCAAACCAGCTCGATGGGGTTTAAGTCTGGAGATTGTGCTGGCCATTCTATGATTTGAAGCCTACCGTCTTGTTCTTTTCTTCTAAGGTAGTTCTGACATAGCCTGGAGGTATGTTTTGGGTCGTTATCTTGCTGATGGATGAATCCCTGACCAACTAGGCATAGACCAGAGGGTATTGCATGGTGCTGCAAAATGCTGTGGTAGCCCTTTTGGTTCAGGGTGCCAGTCACTCTGTGCAAGTTGCCGACTCTGGATCCAGCAAAAGAGCCCCAGATCATCACGCTTCCTCCTCCATATTTGACAATTGGTGTCACACACTGAGGAACCATCCTTTCCCCTACTCGACGGTGTACAAAAACCCTGCGTGATGAAACAAAGAATTCAAATTTTTATTCATTGGTCCAGAAGACCTTCCAGTTTTCAGTAGTCCACTGGCGGTGCTTCATGGCCCAGGCAAGCCTCTTTTTCTTATTTTGCCATCTTAGCAATGGCTTTCTTACTGCCACTCGACCTGTCAAACCTGCAGCTCAAAGTCTTCTCTTCACAGTAGAAACAGACTTCCTTACTTCGACCAGTGTTAAGCTGTGCTTGAAGCTGCTGACCTGTGAGCCGCCGATCACACAAGCTGTTGACTCTCAGAAACTTGTCTTCTGATTGTGTTGTGGCTTTGGGTCTGCCAGACCTCTTCCTGTCAGAGTTTCCTCCAGTTTCCAAGTGCCTTTTGATGGTGTAGGAAACTGTACTCACTGACACCTTGGATTTTTTTGCAATTTTTCTAAAGGAAAGACCTACACTTTTAAGGGTTATAATGGTCTGTCTGTCTTCCTTTGTTAATTGTCTTTTTCTCGCCATTATGATAGCAATATACTACTTCCTGCAGTGCAATATTGTCCAAATAATGCTGCAGAGGGTGTAGCAACACAGTCTGTTCCAACACTGCTCTTATACAGGCAGAGGGTTTGCAACTAGTCAACAAAAGTTGGGACACCTGTAGGAATTGTTTGCATCAACTATCAAGGCTTAATTTACTTCCATTGCTGCAGAACAGCTGCAGTTGCTAACCCATTACTTATTCCCTGAAAAGGGCATTTTTTAACAACTCTGAAATTTACATTATTTTTCGGTTTTTGGTAACCTAAACTTTCTTTTTTAACCTCTGGCAGTTTACCGCTTCACTTTGTGCCATTTCAGGTTATTTACTGGACTTAAACTGCTTAAATTTCAGTAAAAACTGGAAAAATCGGGGTGTTCTAAAACCTTTGACCAGTAGTGTATGTACATCTGAAAATCATAGTGAAAACCAGGGCTTGGCCGATCTCCACCAAATTTTGCATACGTGTTGGTAGTATCTTTGGTTAGGTTATGGACACAAAGAACATCCCCCCCCCCCCCCCGCTTCCTCAGCGAGGAGTATGGGAGACAACTTGCCAATGCTTCCGTAGGGATTGGGTGTTTCTAGTGAAGAAAGATCTGTGGATGGGCTCGTTTATCATTCTAGAGATGTAGACCTTACAGTTGTCTTCACTACTCCACTGAGAGCAATATTGTACATTGGTATGAGCAATATTCAGGACTATGGTTCCTTTTTGATGTAATAATTATGTAACTTGCATGTTATTTTCAGTAATGAGTGTTTATTTTGAAGATGAGTATCCATCAGAGGCATGTCAAGCTTCATATTGCATATCAGGTTTACACATCACAGAATTTTTCAATCCCACTCTTCCCTCCAGGCCTTCAAAACAGCTGTTCACCACCACCTCTTATCTTTCCCCATCCAAAACCATGATCTTTTCTACCCCCGTTAATCCACCCCAACCCCACCTTCAAATTTTCCATTTTCCTTCCTGAAAGTCCCTGGAGTGTCCATCTTGTATTCCCCGTGTTCCCCGCCCCCATCCCTCTCCCTTCCACAGATCTAATGTCTCTGTTCCCCACTGTTTTGTCCTTCCCTCTCCCTCCCCTCTTGTCTCCTGCCCCCCTTGTTGTGAGTTGTGTGTTAGCTCTCATACGAGCCTCGACGATGTATACAAAACTTTTTTTTAATGATATGTTATGAATGTAATCGGTATTCATCACTTTAAGAGACTTGTGGCTTATGCTTCACCTGTTATGCCAGGGTGAGTGAAGGAAATTAGTTTGTATTTTGCAACAATTTGGTGTCTATATTGTTAAGTTTGTGTGTCAGTGGCTGCTTTCTTGTGCTCAGGCTGCATTGTCCTCAGTTGAGATGCCAATCGCTAATAATTTTTATTTTGATGTTATGGATGCTGTGAATCTGCATCACCCCACAATCTTTTAAGGGACAGTGAAGGATCAGCATGATTCATGTGATGGGAACCTCTGCCCTGAATGAGCTCACTTTCAATGGATTGAACTGTCCAGGACGTGAAAGAGATTTGATTGTTGTGAGCAGACAACCTCTGCAAAATGGACTTCTCAAGATACCCATATTTAACACTAGCAGGGGTGCCCGACGTTGCAAAGCAACGCTGGGTCCACCTCCTGCCCATTCCCCTCCTTCTTCCCATCTCTCCCCCTCCCTCCTCCCATCTCTTCCCCTCCCTTCTCCCATCCCTTCCCCTCCCTCCAACCATCCATACTCCCACCCCACTGCCCCTCCCCTTCCCTCAGGACTCCCACCCCAACTTCCCCTGCCTCCCCTCATTAGTGGAGGTTGGCTTTAGGGCTTCCCACTCTCTGGGGCCATGTACAGTGCAAAAATGCAAGTTATCTCCACAGCTGACCCGCTGACACCACCACTGGGTGATGATACACCACCGTACACATTTACATGTAGAATTTTCGTGACCTTCCCTCCCGAACCCCCATGACTACAGATGAAACCAAGTAGCCCATGTTCACCAAGTTTAATCCATGTTCCAAGTTTGGTTGCAATTAGCCCAGTAGTTTTGGTGTGATTGGTGTTTCACACGCACACACGCACACACACACGCACACACGCACACACACACACACACACACACACACACACACACACACACACACACACACACACACACACACACACACACACACACACACACACACACACACACACACACCCAACGTGTCCACCAAGTTTTGTCCGAATCCGTCCACAGCTTTTTGAGATATCCTGCTCACAAACAAACAAACAAACAGGTGAACACATAACCTCCGTCCACCTTCTCTGGTAGTGGTAAAGATGTAGTGTTTACACTGTAGGAACTTAGTGAGGCCTCATCTCGATTTTTTTTCTTGTTTTTTTTGTGTCGTTTTGGTCACCACATCTCAGGAAGGTCTCAGCTGCCGTAGAGAGGGTACAGCACCGAGCTATTCGATCGAGTCCGGGGCAAGCTAGACTAAGCTAATGAGCGTCTGAATGAGACGGTGCTTCATACGTTATAAAGGAGGTGAGTACGAGGGGATATGATGGAGAAGTTTGAGGTGATGAAGGGTGTGGACAAGATAGGTGCAGTGGAGTTCTTCAGCACAGTGGACAGTGTTGGATCCAAGGGCCATAGATTAGTTGGTGTAATTTGGAATTGGATCGGTATTTAGATCTGCATTGACAATCGAGGGTATGGGGACATTGGCAGGACATGTTTTATGTAGCTTGCATGTGGATGGGTGATGGATACTGCGCTTGATTCAGTACAGGCGTGATTTTGCCGAGTGGCCTCCTGCTCTGAAGTCCCTTGTGAGTGTATCCTTCTGTGTGTGTAACTGGCTTTCTTGAATTCGTCTTTGCCCTGATGTTGAATGTTTGAAGGAACGTGTTGGGGCTGTATCCTTCTCTTTGGCTTTATAAGAGTGGAACATCCATCGGTTTTGGACGACGGTCTCAATGGGGAGCTGCAAATGTTGTTTTGGAACAGCTTCATTTGAAAAATCTTCATTTGATGAGCATTAGTAAAATAATATGCGATAACTTCTTCGCTTCTGTGTGCTCATGATATTGATTTTGGTGAAAGTAATAAGTTGACTGCATCTTTGCCCAAGTTGCCCGAACCCCAGCGTCTGGCTTTGGAGAATACGTTCACTTTGGAAGAGCTTTGATTTGCAATCTCTGGTCCTGACTCAAAGGCTTCTGGTGTGGACGGCATTCTTGAAGTTTACAAGAGTTTTGGGACATTCTCGGACAGCACTCCTGGAGGTTATCCATGAAAGCCGTTGGGCTGGAGAACAGCCCCTAAGCTGCAGGTGTGCTGTTATTTCTTATTGCTGCAAAGAATTGACACTATTAGAGAATTGGCCTCCTGTGGCCGAGCTTTCCATTGACGACAAGATTTTCAAAAGCTTTACCTCATGTTTGAAATTGGTTGTGAAATTCAGAACACACTCTGATCGCTCTTGCTATATTCTTATGGAGATGCATGTATGATGATGTCCTTTATATTCTTTGTGATCGTAAGATAGACTAGTTATTTCACTAACCCAAACTTTAATGATAGGACAGTTGTCGAAGCTTGTTCAAAGGCAGACAAAACATGACCCTTTCTTTCTGTAACGTGTCTAAATTGCCACACTCTTCCACCCCCGTCCCGAAGAAGGCGAACATAGTGCCTTGTGACTGCATAAAGGTCGTAGACAAGCCAAGGAAATGGCAATCCCTCCAGGGATTTGAACCCCCTGGAAGCCTCAGAAGCCACGAGAAGCCAACTGCGGATCAATGGGAGACTGTGGCCATGCTCCGTCATGAGGTTATAAAAATCCATACAGGCAGGGGAAGCTTGGTCACTACCAGGACCACGGGGAGCTACAAGCAGAACCACAGGAAGCTCAAAGAAGCGGTTGCATGGGGCTGGTTAAAGACAGTCGCAGAAGGAGCAGTGGAGAACAGTAGCACAAAGGGTGGCGGAGAAGACGAGCTCCAGTCGGATCGTCAAAGTGCGTGTCAGGTCAGGTCAGGTCAGGTATGGGAGCATGCGCCAGAGCAGCGTGTTGCTGCGTCCAATTTCCGAGGTACTCCAGGGGCCTCCGTCTGGCCATCCCCCAGACAGGTGCCTGGCCCATCTCCATCTCCTTGAGATGCCGATCAATCTGCTGCAACCACGAAGCACATGGTCGGCCCATTGGCCTCCTCCACTCACGAGACTCCCTCACTGAGAGCATGTGGTGAGCAGGATCAGTGTCAGGAAAACGAGTCGTATGTCCGTACAGCCACAGCTGATGCTCACGGACTATGCAGGTAACAAATCTCATTTGATTCTCTCAGCAACCACTCGGACACAAATTCCGACCAGCGATAGCCAAGGATGCTCCGAAGAGATCTGGTACCAAAGGAATTAAGTCTCCGTCTCAGATCCCTGGTCAGAGTCCGAGTCTCACATCCATAGAGCAAGACTGGAAGCACCGAGGACCTAAAGACTCGGACTTTCCTCCTCCCGCACAGGTACCTGCAACTCCACACCCCATGATCCAGTGAATCCATGACTCCCCAGGCCCGACCCAGATGTCTGTTGACCTCTGACTCACAGCCAGCAGAGACATGAATATTACTGCCAAAGTAAGTGAATTTCTCCATGACCTCAACATCCTCACCACAAACAGGCACAGACAGGACAGCAGCATCCAAGATATCATTGAAAGCCTGGATCTTAGTTTTGACCCAGGAAACCCGTAATCCCAGCGGCTCTGACTCCTCATTCAGTGCTTCAAAGGCCCCATAAGGTATCCAGTGTTTCCGCAAAGATGACTGCATTATCTGCAAAATCAAGGTCAGAGATCTTGACATTCCCAAGCGATGCACCGCAGCTTGATCTCTTCGACATCCTCCCCAGAATCCAGTCCATACAAGTGCTGAAAAGTGTGGGGGCCAGTACACACCCCCACAAACTCCAGTAACAACTGGAAATAAGTCAGAGATGGTATCACCACATCTCACAGCACTCTCAGTACCAGGGTATAGTTCAGACATCAGATTGATCAACTTTGATGGCACCCCATGAAGACCAAGAATCCTGCAGAGGGCATCCCAATTCACTGAATAAAACGCTTTACAGAGTTCAACCTCGGCTGCAAGCAGCCCCTGCCAAGACTCGTCTGTGTTCGGTGAGGACCCGAAGAGCAAGGATATGGTCAATCATTGACCTCTTTGGTGTAAAGCCTGACTGCTCTCGATGCTGGTGATCAAGCAGATGGTGGCGAACCCTATCAATAATTATCTGAGTAAAGACTTTGCCCAGCACTGAGAGCAGCGTCACCCCTCGGAAGTTGTTGCAGTCTTGGCGATCACCCTTCCCTTTCCAGAGAGGGTCAACAAGGCCCCTCTTCCAGTCAGTTGGAATGATGCCTGTGTTCCAGGTGGAGCACAGAACTGCGTGCAATGACATGAGTGCAGCATTTCCACCAGCCTTGAGAAGTTCAGCATGGATGCCACAAATCCCAGGAGCTTGACCCCATTTCAGCCGGTTCACCGCAGCCTGTGTTTTCACAAACTAAGGGGGATCACAGTTAATTGGAGAGTCAGCAAAAGGGATTGCAACACCCCTGACATCCAACTCGACAGCTGGTGTATCAGCATGGTACAGCCGCTCAAAGTACCTGGTCCAGCGGGCCTTCACTTCGGACTCCTCTGTCAAGAGCCTACCATCCTACGCTCGAACTGCAGTACATCGAAGGATGGGGTTGGAGGAACGCAATGTGCGAATTCCCCTGTAAGCAGGACGAGAATCACTTGACCACCGGTGATGCTCTACCCCCTCACAGATTCCTCTCACATAGGCCTCCTTGTCCACCCTAAGTTCATGTAAAGTTTTACGCCTCAGCTCCCTGAACAGCTCAGCTCTGTCATTCAGCCTGGCTCTGCTACTCTGGTCCACGGTATCCAGTGTCCCTTGAGAGACAAAATTTTTCTTCGCCCTCCGGTGAGTTCCAAGACATCCACCGGCAACATCAAGAATGGTAGGATTGAAGGCACTCCACAACTCTTCAGAATTCCTCAAAGCACACAGACCCCCCAAATCCTCACTCAGCCTGTTTGCAAACTCCTCAGATACCCTCTCATCCTTGAACTTGCCAACATCCAGCCTTGGCTGGGATGGTACCATTCTCCAGGATTTAAGCTGCAACTTCAGAGTTGCTACAACAAGCCGGTGGTCAGTATTAAGGTACTGAGCACTCCGGTAGACCCTGTGGTTCTGGATCATCCTCCAGCGACCATCAACGAGGACATGGTCAATCTCCTTTGCCACACCACCATTGTTGGTATTCCTAGTCCAGCGATGAGCCTGTGTGCGCTGAATCCATGACCCAGCTACCCTAAGTCCATGATTTCTTGCAAAGTCAAGGAACTTAGTGCTATTTTCTTTCACAGTTCCAGACCCATGGGGACCAACACACGTCTCATAACCATCCCTATCAGTTCCAGTCGAAGCATTGAAATCCCCAATACCAGAAGAGTATCTCGCCTGGTGCACTGATCAACCACAGACTCGAGCGTGGCATGGAATGCGTCCTTCACGGTTAGATTACTAGCCTCAGTCGGAGCATAAACAGAGACCAGGGAAACGACACCCAAGGAGTGACGAATCCTTAGTCTCATAATACACTCGTTGACCAGTGTTACCTCAATTATCATTCGTGTCAGCTTATTGGACACAACCATAGCAACTCCTTGGGCATGGTAACCATCAGAGCGACCAGACCAATAGTAGGTGGAACCACCCGCCATGATCTCGCCGCAATTTGGTCTCCGAACCTCAGAGAGTGCTGCAATACCGATGTCCAAACGCTTGAGTTCAGATGATAACAGAGACAGGTGATCATCCTCTCTTAGGGATAGGACATTCCAGGAACCCACCTGAAGGGACTGCCTCAGGTTAACCCAAGGAGACCGCCATCTGGTGGACGACACCTCAGCACTCCCGCAACACTCACGACCGCAATCTGACCCTGGAAGGTTACCCCGTGATTTTCCTCTTATCCTCAAAGATTTGGGTCCCGAAGGCTTTGCTCCAATCCTGTAATCCGGTGGACTGCCCTGCGAGCGAAGGGCAGCTGCACAGGATGTACTTCCACGGAGTGGGTTTTCAGATATATTTTTTAATGCTTTTGGAATGTGTTGCGGAATGAAGGGTTTTACGGTGTCCAAAGTGCAAATCCTGCCACCAACCTCCTAATAAATAGTAACCCAACTTCAGGAGGACATCGTCAGACCCAGTTGGGCACTAGATACGGATGGCCATTGGCTCACAAGGAGCTCCTCTGCCCTTTGACCTGTTTTGTTCTTCATCATGCTGGGTGTCCATATCCAAACACCCTCCTCACCAAGAAACTTGGTGGGGGAGACGGTTTAGTCGCCGACAACCCGACCATTGAACAGGTTAGTGCAGGTTTTTTTCCATTCATTTTCCAACAAGATCGTGATCCAAAACACTCTTGCAATTTCATAAAACAGTATTTGAAGAACAGGGTTACAGCCGGGGGGTGCTCGAAGTGTTAGAATGTCCGCCCGGGAGTCCGGACGTGAGTCCAATTAAGGCCATGTGGAGTTACCTGGAAACAGAGAGGAAAAAGTGTAACCTAACTAACCTTCCAGAACTGTGGAATGTAGCACAGGATATTTGGCACAATATTCCTGTAAGAGTGCTTCAGTCGTGTCCAGGAAGCATGGGTAAAAGAGTGATGGCATTCAAGAAGGCAAATGGCAGACACAAAGTATTGACTGAATCTATAAAACGGCACTGTTCTTGTTATTTACTGAAGCAGTTTGTTTCACACACATTTGCAAAGGCTGTTAATATGCATTAATAAACACAGATGATTGTTTTCACTGAAAATTTGATGAAGTTGCACTAAAGTAGGAATATCATTGGAATAAGCCAAGCTTTTGCACAGTACTGTATCTCTCCGCAACCATTTTGTTTATCTTTCTGATGACTTCCTTATGTTATGACTTCATGTACTTTTCACCCAATGATGAATACTCTCTTCTTCCACTAATATCGATTAACTCGTCACCATCCATCCCAACCCTTCACCTGTGGCAATTTCAACTGCCATCTTGGCAGTTGGCAGGCTATTGGCTCTACACCAATGAGCCGTCTGTCTCTGGTTTATGCTTCCCCACATCAGACTCTGATTCATTAATTTATTTATCTGTGTGCAGCCTTTGGCTGCTTGGCTGCATTGTTTTGTGGTAGCGTGGCTCTGCCACTGATGCAGTATCCTCGTTACCAGTAAGCTGGTTCTCTTTTTGCCGACCTCGGGAGGATGACAGGCTGAGCCGACCCACCTGGTGTTAATTCAATGAGCCTGGTGGCATTTAATTGGACCCAGTTAAACGACAGGGGCTTGAACTCAAGAGCCAGCCACCTTAACCCTGAAGCCAACACCAGGCTTAGACTCTGTTTGAGACAAAGCATAATGTGTCAACTCCATGTTTGCCTCCAAATCTCATTTCCCGAATCCATTCTGCTTTGTCCCCACTTTACCCCCCTCATACCCATTGCCTCCTTGGCTGTCTCTTTATACTTCAGAAGGTAAAAGTTCTGTCCACCATTATCTTCAACAGCAACTCGCCCAGATGGCAGGTGTGCCCCTGTTCCAAAATCCTGCTCTTGCTTCTCATTTGTCTGCTCTTGCTTCTCATTTGTCTGCTCTTGCTTCTCATTTGTCTGCTCTTTTCTGCCTGTCCTTCTCTGACCACTTCACATCTGCCGGGAATTCAACTATTATCGCTCACATTCACAAGAAGGGTGCACAAACAAATCCCTTCAAATGTCGACCAGTGAACTTCCTTCCACTCGCAATCAAAGTTGTGGAATCCCACATTGCTGCCGACATCAAATCTTTCTTTTCAAACAGTCTGATCTCTGACCACCCACCAATTTGAATACACCCTGGTCACTACATTATGGACATGTTGCTGCTTCTCTCTCAGTAATGTTTGGAGGCCTTAAATGTCAAACAAAAGGTTAGATGTAGAACGTCTGCCTAGATGTATGTCAGGCATTTGACACAGTCTGGCATCCTGTTTTGCTTTCTGAGCTTGCTGCCTGTGGCACAAGGCTTGAGGTGGTGGGTGCAAGTACTGAGTCGTACACCTACTTATTGTTGCCAGAGGCCGATCGACATTGTGAGCAAGCTAATTGCCTTTGTCAAATTTGTCTGCAGACTTTTGTAAAGTCACATGCCTTGGGAGTCATTAGTTGTCTGCCTCATTAGGATGGCAGGGAGTTGCTTTTCATTATCTAATGACTTATACTGATCATGATAGTGACCTTTATGTGACCTTCTCTCTCTCTCTCTCTCTCTCTCTCTCTCTCTCTCTCTCTCTCTCTCTCTCTCTCTCTCTCTCTCTCTCTCTCTCTCTCTCTCGCTCTCTCTCTCTCTCTCTCTCTCTCTCTCTCTCTCTCTTTCTCTCTCTCTCTCTCTCTCTCTCTCTCTCTCTCTCTCTCTCTCTCTCTCGCTCTCGCTCTCGCTCTCGCTCTCGCTCTCTCGCTCTCCAAAAAAAATCCTGCATTTTCTTCCCCAAAAACTTCAATGCATAAACTGATAGGTAGTGGACAAAAAAAAATGAAACATGAGGGAAACTAAGGAATGGCTTTCCACACAGGTGTGGCCCATGTGTTAATTAAGAAAATAACATCCTAGCATGCTCCAAATCTCGGAAAGGTCATGTATAAAAATGTTGCACAGGCCTGGTTGCCCATAATTATGGCTAGCATGCATTACTGCAAGACGAGACACTGATGTTGTCCATAAGTCATGGCATTCTCAGTCATCGGATCTGAACCCAATCGAGCATTTATGGGATATTCTGGAACGACGCCTGAGACAGCGTTTTCCATCTCCATCAAACAGGTGCAAGTTGATTGACCTTCTCATGGAAGATTGGTGCGGCATCCCTCCTGCAGAGCTCCAGATACTGGTGGACTCTATGCCACGGTGCATACAGACCACACTGGCTGCACTTGGTGGCCCAACGCCCTATTAAGTGACTTTACATTGGTTGTTTCCATTTTTTGCCCACTACGTGTATGTTACTGCACAAAATTCATTGAAAATTTCACGCTGGGCACTGAGAGGTCCCGAGATGATTTAATCTGTGTATAATTTGGTGCTGCTCTTCATTCTTCAGTTCAGGTCAATTGGCTCAATGTCTCGAGGTCAGTCTTAGATGACTTCAGGTCTGAAATTGTATTGTTATTGAGGTCTTTGTGTATTTTGTTTTCTCACCATTTGCTGCTGGTCGTTCTTGTGGTCATGCGGTGCCTTGGTTCACCTTCCTTGATCCCTCTTTTGAGAACTTGTACGTTCATCCAGCTTCACTTTTTGACTCAAAAAGAGGTCAATACTGTTTACATGGACCACCAGGATGTCCGACTGCTGAGGAAAATAAAACGTGGAGAACCTTGTGGGTGGAGGCAATCTCTGGATTCTGGGATTTAATATGCAAGATATGCTTACCACCAATGGTCGTCATAGATGGTCGTCTCGTGTCCCTTGATTTCCTGAAAATTGAAATGCTTCTCAAGTCTACTTGCCTCATTGTTGGGGAAAATGAATAACTCCTTCAAACTGAACCTGCAAATGTCAACAGAAGAAATTCAAATTTTAAGTACAAGGTAAGGCTTGAGGTTTCCTTTTTTTGCAAGTTGTGGCGCAGTGATAACAGCTTCCTGTTGGTAACCTTCAGTGGTGGTAAAGTCAAAGTAAATAATTATTTTTGTATGCCAAATTGATCGGTTGTTGAGTCATTATTTGCTCATTGGCAGCTTGTTGCTTGATTGTCTGACAGACAGTCACACGATCCGTTTCCATCATTTGTTTTGTGGAAGGGCGGGGGGGGGGGGGGAGGGTGTGCCATTCGGCGTGAAATCCATGGAGTTGCTTTGCTCATGCGAAGCTGACCAGTTACCCATTGAATATTTTTATATCCACCTATTGTAACTATATGTTTTTTTACAATTGTCAAATGTTCATGTCTTATGCTGGACAACTTGATAATTCTCTGCTGCAAGTTGGTCTTTGTACATGTTTTTGTTTCGAGTTCTTGTTTCTCATTTGGTCTCAACAGGCCTGATTACCCTCACCGAAGGAGAGGGTATTGCATTTGGGTCTGTCTGTCTGTCTGTCTGTCTGTTTGTTTGTTTGTCCGCACAGAACTTTAGTGTTTTTCTCTGCAACCACTTGTCGGATTGAGACAATTTTCACCAAAGGTGCGACTACTCATGTAGAATGTTTTGGTCGTAATTATGATGTCATAGGTCGCGTGGTGTGGCAGCCATGTTGGAAAAAAAATTTGACCTCTATCTCTGAAATCGCACCAAGGAAAAAAATTGAAACTTGGCACACGGCAAGTACTCCTCATGGGGGCTAAGTGTGATTATTTTTTTTTTATGACGTCATAGGTGACTTCGTTATGATGCCATAATATGTAGAATGCTACATCTAATCAGTATGTAAAATTTTGAGGGTCATCTCAGGATAAAATGGTCCACAGAAAAAAATTGGACATCATGGGTCATGTGATTTGGCAGCAATATTGTTAAAAATAAAAAAAAACCTTCAAAAATCTTCTCTGAAGTTGTAGAACAGATCGAGGCAAAACTTTACACATATGATCGCCTATCCACGAGGAACAAAAGGGTCACACGTATGATGTCATAGATCACATGGTTTGGCAGCCATGTTTGATTTACCCTAAAACATTTTAAAATCTTCTCCAG
The DNA here is from genome assembly GCF_056783735.1 of Eptatretus burgeri. Lineage (NCBI taxonomy): Eukaryota > Metazoa > Chordata > Myxini > Myxiniformes > Myxinidae > Eptatretus > Eptatretus burgeri. The sequence goes on from NC_140970.1 coordinate 104,162,999, forward strand.
AACGGCTGGACAGATCGAGGGGAAACTTCACACAAATGTTCCCCAAGCAATGGGTGGACAAGTTTCAGGAATAATTGATCGGTCACATGGTTTGGCAACCATTTTGGATTGAAGAAAAATATTAAATAATGTTTTCTCTGGAACCGTTGAATCAATCTACGTGAAACATCTCAATCATGATCAAGTGGTGATGAGGAATACATGTTTTAAATTTCAAATTGATTGGACGCATGGTCTGGCAGCCTGAATGATTTAATTTTTTGATGTTTTTTTTTTTTTCGAATAAGGCCCACTTGGTTGTGCCTGGATAGGTTTGAGGGTAGAGGAGTCGCAGGTGAAATGCGAATCCTATTCAGGTTCCTCCTGATGACATCATCTTTACTTTTTGCTTGTTTGGGTTCCTTCTGATTACTCCAATGCAGCACTGTACTTCCTGTGCACTCCTATTACTCCAATGCAGGACAATTTGGTCTTCCATTTGATTTAAATTGAATTTATTTTAATCCCATTCCAAGTTCAATTGAATAATAATAAAAAATGTCATGGGTCAGGGTCAGATGTCCGATCAAAACGGGGTTGAATCAAAGCGGGACGTCTTGGTACCTGGTCATCACTGCCAGCAGTTATAAAGTAAAGTGGCAGTTCGAGGTATGTCTCATTACTTACGTAACACATCAGTACACAAACGCCACACAAAATACACCACATACAACTACACAAACACCACACAACACAAGTCCTGGTGAGGGTCTGCAATGTCTGATTGCTCTTTTTCTTGTTTCCCTTTTTATCCTCTCCCCACCCATTTTCCATCTCTTTCTACCCTTCTTATTTTCCCCGAAACGTTGATGAAACATTGTGAACACTTTTGTATCCAACCTTGTGTTGTAACCTCGTACGTCTTGTTACCTCCACCACCGAAGGTGAAGGAGGTGATGTTTTCACCACTTTCTGTCTGTCTGTATGTTTGTTTGCTTGTGTGCAGGATATCTCAAAAAGTTGCAGACGGATTCGTATGAAACTTGGTGGACACGTTGGGTGTGTGATAAGGAAGAATTGATTCGATTTTGGTGAAGATCCGGATCCAGATCCGACTACTATAATTTTTAAAGTGATTCTTCACCATTGAGAGATGGGGCTAAAAAAAAAAATGATATATAGCATGGTATCTCAAAAAGTTGTCGATGGATTCAAACGAAACTTGGTGGACAGGTTAGGTGTGTGGCATGATATTTCAAAAATGTATTGGGCCCGATATGTTCTTGTGGATCAGGCATTGCGTGGCGGAGCTATGCGCTCTACCGAGTGCCCTTGTAGTTTTCTTTTGAGTTCGAGAGGACAGGGAAAATACAAAAAGGCAAGTGTGTGAACACAAGTGCCTATGTGTGAGCTGCGCTCAGAATCAGGACAGACTCGGTTATAATCGGGAAAGGGGAACGGGCAGATTTGGGCTGAAGGCCGTGGACCGTTCCGGTCATTCTCTGGTCGATCATCCTCATTGTACGTCCGATTTCCATCATGAGCACCATTACATAGCCCTGTATGGAGCGGCGGTGAGAAAGGATGACACATGTTTGCCTGCAAAGCCTTGAAAAGTGATCAACGACGTGACTTGCCATCAAAAGTCCGCTTTGTGAATCCAATGCCAGTGATACTAAATGGGACATTCTTCTGGGTAGTGAGATAGGGAAGGATGTTGTGTCTGGGATGACCAGATAACTAATTGCTATGGACTGATGAAGCATTTGGAAAACCTGCTCGTATGAACTCATGGTGTCATTCCCGATGAACCAAAGGATGACTGTTGCCCACTTGAGTACATTTTACATTCTGCTATCTCTATATTACTCAACATTATTGACTGCCTTCTGCATTGTTTATTATTTTGTTTATTTAAAAAAAATTTTCCTAGTAACAACTGGATATTACATTGCACCACAGCTCATGCATGAGAAAGTCCTTTCCTTTTAAAATGTGTTACGACGGATTCTGAGACTAGTGGTAAACGAGCTTGGACATCCCAGAGTTCCGCTATAACGTTTGACATGGTTTGTTCCCAAGTCTATATTATTTTTCTGCTTTCCCTCTTCTATTTCTTCTTCTTACCCTGACTTAATGCAGTGCTGTATATCTATGGAATTTTTTTCCTTCTTTGTCTCTGTTGCTATCCTCCTATCCTCCCTTCCCCTCATCTTGCTTTCTTCCTTTTGCATGTTATACTTCATGCTTACCCTGCCCTCTGTAATAAAATTATTTCAATTTTTCAACAACAAAAAAATTTCATCCTTTTATTTTTGCATATGAAGTCGATGCTCATGGAAGAGCGAGAACAAATCAAGTAGAAAACAGTTGAGAGCAAGGAAACATTAGTGTCAGAGTAGAGAGACGTAGGATGGGGAGACGAGCACAAAGTAAACAATCTGAAATGTGCCAAGAAACGGGCTGAAATAAGAGAAAGAAAAAACTGAGGATGAAACAACAATGGGACAAACAAACAAAAGTGTGATGAGGGAGAGTGGAGAAAGCACCACCATGTAAAAGGAAGTGGTGTGCTTGATGAGGTTTAATTAGGGCAGACAAGATAATTAATGTTGTTGGGGGAGGTGACTAACCATCTTTAAAGCCCTGGAGGGATTATATTGAATAGGCTGAGGAAGTTGGCTCCACAGGTAAGAGAAGAGAGGAACAAATGAGTGGAGGTAAGCAGTGAGTCTGGATTTTTGTAATTTAATCAGAAGTGGGTTACTGGCAGAATCTGTGCACCTTGTGGAAAGCTGGAGGTGTGGGGTCGCAACACGGAAAAGGCAGAGGGTGTAAAACCAGAAAAACAGCTACCCGAAGGGAAATAGCTGTTCTCAATCGAGCTGCCGATGAAGGCCTGTGATTTCATTTCCTGAAATCTCCCATTTCTTTCCCGCCACGTGTGTGACTGTTCATACTGCCTCCTCACACAAGCCGTCGTGAGTCTTCTGCTGTTTATTCCTCTCATTTCCTCCTCTCTCACCCCATTCACACCTTCCCACTGCTCTCTCCAATTTCCCTTTCCTGGATAGTGAACCAATGAAATTATTTTTATCGACCACACAGGTACAGTGTACAGCATTCTTCCTGTGAAAGCATTTCCTCCATAAACCCTCACATGCATCCAGTGATGCACCACCCAACCCATTCCATCTGGTCCACTAAAATCAGGCTTGTGCTCAAATCTCATGGATCTCTTCCTACATATTGCTACCTCATCCACAGATAGTACCGCTCTAACATCAGTTTGTTATTTTTTTAATCATAAGGTGTCCTGCACTCTCTTGTTCCTCCCGATTTTATTTTATTTTTTCGCCAGTTATCTGCGTTTCATCGAGCTGCATATTTAACATATCGATTCAACGGCCCACCGATGTAGCGCATGGAAAACCGTCCAATATGTTCACAGATTATTATCAAAACGTATGTAACGATAAAAATAGGTCGGCAAGCTGTTTTCTTCTACATCTTCCCAACCACATTTTGTATACATTTAGCCTACCCCGCGCGTGTGATGCGAAAAGTGGGTTCAGTCATTGGTTCATGTAAACTTGAACACTGTTGAAGGGAAATCACCTTCTTTGCGCTTCTCCAGTTTTGTAGTACTTGGACGTGTTAAATAAGGTGGTGTATTAAGTGTGATGTATAAGACTGCTTCAGTAGCGCTAAACTTTCGGAATACTTTTTTTTAGATCCTCGTGTAGGATCTCTAAGTCTTACTCACGTTGTTGTTCTTCATCTTCTTCTTGTGGACTTTTTTGTTTCACAGCCTACAGTTTTCATCGAAACTTCCTGAAACTTGGCATATATATGTAAAAATACCCTGCGCAGACAGTAACCATCTCCGTCCGTCTTTGAAAATTCCTCCTCGAAAAAAAGTTACGACGTCAAAATTATGACGCTAATGGAAATCGTCTCAAAAATTATCTCCGAAACTAGGCAAGCTTTTTGAATTATATTTGCGGGAATCGAACAGGGCATTAGTAGAGATGAATTACCGCACATATGATACATCACTATGACGTCATATCAATTTTTATGACGTCATTCCTATTTTTTGACATTTTTTGTTTCACAACCCAGAGTTTCCATCGGATCTTCGTGAAACTTGCCATGTATATACAGAAAGCCCACGCGCAGGCAGTAACCATCTCCGATTTTGGAAATTCTTCCTAGAAAAAAAGTTGACATCATAATATCGCCGCTAATGGAAATCGTCAATACCATTATCTCCGAAACTAGGCAAGCTGTTTGAATTTTGTTTGTGGGAATCAAGCCGGGCATTAGCACAGATAATTTATCGCAAACCTGATACATCACAATGACGTCATATTCGTTTTTATGACGTCATCATTAAGAGGACGAGGATCTTGGCTCATTTGAGCTTGTTTTAACAATCTTTAAAATCGTTATTTTATTTAAATTGCAGTAAATACTTAAACATTACTTGGGGTAACATGTTCTATAAACTCTCTAGTTTCTACATTTGTTACTTAAATGAGAAATGTCCGTGTGTCACGCTTTATTCTCAACGTTTCTTTCTGCCGTTAGAATAATAACGGTACCGTTGTAAAGCCAATAATCGATTTACTTGGTTGGAAAGCTAATACTGGTAATGATCAGTTGAAGTTTGGGTTACGTTCCTGGAAAACACGACTTAAACTGATCAGCTCTTTCCCATGTAAATTAACAAATACAGGAGATCCCTTCCAGCACTCCCACACTCCATGTGTAAAGTCTTAATAAATTACAAATTTTACAATTTAATGAGGAATAATAATACCAAATAATTGAGGAAAGTAAGTGCAACATATATTTACACACAAATAAAACTTACTCATCCCTTGTCCCTAAATGTGTGGACTTCAAGCATCGGAGGTCTCCGACCGATCTCTCGATCCAGGCCACCGCCGACAAACCAGGCATCATCTGTTTAACGGAATCCTTCGTCCCACAGGATGTCTCTGACTCCTTCGTGTCACTCCCTGGCTATTAAATTTTTAAAAATTTATTTAAACAAAAACCGTTTGTCTCACACTTGACGTGCTGCGGCAAGGCTGATGAGGGCTTTTCTCTGTAATTAATAATTGATTATTTTCTCCATATTCTCATAATATATTCTATGTCAACAACTTTCGACGACTTAAACTGAAAACATCCCCTATTTGCCAACGACGTTAAAACGATAGGATTTAAACGGATACGACTTAAAACTAATCATAACATGTAATCGATTTACTTGGACCAACAATTTGTGTCCGGTATAAATAAACGATACCTGTTTTGAAAGCCCCTCTTTCTGAGATTGAAGAAGAAGAAATGGGAATGGGAGCTTTATCCAGCAGTTCCAATTGTAATACGGATGATTCTACAACAGCAGGAAGCCTTTCGAAGGACACAGAAGGAGCACAAAAATAATAACATGTAGTAATACTTATCAAAGAAATAGAAAAATTAAAGTGCATGGAAGGAGCAAGCACAACAATAATAATAATGATAACAACAACAGCAACCCCAACCACCACTGCAACAACAACATGTTATAAAAGATCCTTTTCCCATGTTTCACTTCATTTTAAATCCTCATTGAGATTCACAGATTGTTCACAGAGGAATCTCATGAGACACTTATGGAATACGGAGACTGCAGCAATGTCATTGGTGATTGTCAGAAATAATGATATAACTCATACGGGGTGTCTCTCTTCCCTTCCTCCTTCATGATAGCACACAAATGTATGCCAGGTTGCCTGAACCCTGTTTCCGTTGAATGGATTGCATTTCATCCTGCTTCATGAACAAATAATTCCCCAGTGTAAAGTGCCCAATGCTCAAGCACTGTCCGGAATCCTTGATAGCTGCATAGCTGCATCGGTGACAGCTGCATACTTACCTTAGAACTATCTAATTTGGGTTTGATTCCTCACCTGACTATAAACTGTCCTACAGGTGCTTTGTGGGGCAGGATGTTGCTCTAATGAGTGCACCATCCATCAGATTGGACGTTAAACTGGGATCCCATCTGTAAGCGTAAGTTGGTGGCTGTTAAAGATTTCACAGTATCTCGTAAAGAGTAGGCCATTGTGTGCTGACACCTGAGCCAAATTCCAAATTCTTCCCCTCACTGGCCTGTGTTGCTACACAAAGTTCAACCCCACGATGTGCCATTGGTCCATGGCATGGTTTGAAACATGGCCAGGATATGACGACGACATTTATCCTCTTGGATTGGCAAAAATGCTATTTTTACCCTCGCCAGAGAAGACGGTATTATGTTTGTTTGTTTGTCTGTCTGTTTGTTTGTTTGTCCGCACAAAACTTTTGTGATTTTCTCCGCAACAGCTTATCGGATTGAGGTGAAAATTTTCACCACAGGAGCCACAACTCGTGTGGAATGTTTGAATGATAATTATGACGTCATAGGTCACGTGGTGTGGCAGCCGTATTGGGGAAAAAAAACTTTGGACCTCCATCTCTGAAACCGCACCAAGGAAAAAATTTAAACTTGGCACATGGCAAGTACTTCCCATGGGGAATGAGTGTGATTTTTTTTATGACATCATAGGTGCCTTCATGATGACATCATAATTGCATATTTAGAACGCTACATCCGATCAGTGTGGAAAATTTTTGAGTGTCATCAAGGGACAAATTGGTGCACAGAAAAAATAATTGATGCCATCGGTCACATGATTCGACAGCCATATTGTTTAAAAAACAATTTTTTTAAAACCTTGAAAAATCTTCTCTGAAATGGCTGAACAGATCAAGGCGAAACTTTACGCAAATGACTGCCGATCCATGAGGAACAAAAGGTTCACACATACAACGTCATTGGTCACATGATTTGGCAGCCATGTTGGATTTACCTGAGAACCTATAAAAAAAATCTTCTCCATAACGGCTGGACAGATCGATGGGAAACTTTACACAAATGTTCCCCAAGCCTTGGGAAAACCAGGGTATTCACGAATAATTGATGTCACATGGTCTGGCAGCCATATTGGATTGAGCGAAAATGTTAAAAAAATATATTTTTTAATTATCTCTTGAACCGCTTCAGCAATCGATGTGAAACTTCACATTTATGATCGAGTGGTGATTGTGAATACGTTTTAAATTTAAACCTGATCGGATGCATGGTGTGGTAGCCAGAGTTATTTAATTCATTGAATCTGCGTTCTTTTTTGAATTTGTTTAAAAAAAAATCCGGTTCACTTGGCTGCGCCTGGATGGGTTTGAGGTTAGAGGAATAGTAGCTGAAACCCAAATTCTGTCCAGGTTCCTCCTGATGACTTCATCTTTCCTTTTTTGCTTGTTAATTTTGTAACACATCAGTACACAAACACCACACAAAACAAGTCCTGGTGAGGGTCTGCAATCTCTGATTACTCTTTATCTTGTTTTATTTGTTTCTTCTGAGTGCCTGCCAAATTAAAATTCTGGCTATATTCACCATTTCACTCAGAGCATTCTTTTAACTTTGGATTTGAATCCAAACTATCTCATAATCTCAGACATGCGAGTTGCTTGGGCTGATGTCCATTCTGTTTGTCAACCGACATAAATGTAGTCAAAACAGCCTTTGTGACATGGGTGGGTTTCGGGGAGGGGTGAGGGATGGGATGCTTCTGCCTTATTCATCCTGAAAGGTATTCTGCTGAAAACCTACCATCATCATTCTCTTTTCTGACTTGTCGGTCGTCAAACCCAAAGCCTTGTATGAAAACTAACTTGTTCAAACTTTCAATGCAGTCGTTCTGCTTTTCATTTAATTTGGTCCTGATCCTGAGGTTATTTCTACGCGTATCTCTGCAGTTATGGACTCCAGTATCACGCTGTGGCAGTTCCTGCTGCAGCTCCTTCTTGACCAGAAACATGAGCGTCTTATCCGCTGGACGTCCACTGATGGTGAGTTCAAGCTTTACGATGCTGAGGAGGTGGCCCGTCTTTGGGGTCTGCGCAAGAACAAGACCAACATGAATTATGACAAACTCAGCCGTGCTCTACGTTATTACTATGAGAAGGTGTGTTCTTACTCCACCAATCTGTGTTAAGATGGGTTTTTGGGTAGTTTTTTTGTTGCGTCATTTTTACTCATTAATTTTCAAAAGTTTCTCTTGAATTCTTTGACCAATAGTTTATATCCTCACTCCCATCCTGATGTGAGGATTTTTGTTGCCATCTGAAAACTTAAACATTTTGTTTCTTGCACTCCTATTTCCTCCTCAGAATATCATCAAAAAGGTGAATGGGCAGAAGTTTGTGTACAAGTTTGTTTCATTCCCGGACAGTGTTAAGCTTGAAGGCGGTACGCTGAGTCCTGCTGACACTGAACGTCTCGCCACGCTGCTCATGGATGGCTCGGGAAAGTCTGTCGGAGCTGGAGCCACGATGTTATCGGTATCCGCAGCCGGGGCGGCGGTTGCCGGTTCAGTTGGTGAACCACCTGCAAAGCGTTCCACGTCAAAGCCAGCAAGTGCTGCAGCTGACTACAAAAACTCAGGCCTCTACTCCACTTTCACCATCTATTCATTGCCACTGGGGATCAGTTTTTCAAAGCCAAACACAAGTTCTTCCACAAATAAGCCAACAACTAATTTATCTGCCATCACAACTGGTGAACCCGAGGTTTCTGTGCTAAGTGTCGGTAGAGGAAATGAAGTTGCCACAGCATCCACAGTGATTGCAACTGGCAGCAGTGGTGGTTGCCAAGTAACAGCATCAACCTCTGCGCCGAACTTTATGGAAACCACAGAGGCTCCTGCTATTACTTCATCCACTGTATTGGAAGTACTAGATTGCCCGGTGCTTGCTGATGTGGCTGAGGGCGTAACAAGTCCTCCCACGACTGCTGTTGCCACTGCATTGCCAGATGATGGAATGCCGCTGCTTGTTATCACAGAACCACCACCTGTTGTGGTGAAAGAAGAAGAAGAAGAGGTACAAAATGAAAGTGTTTCAAAAGGGACTACAGAAAAGGCAACCACACCGGTATCCCCACCTGCTTATGGTGATGTACCAAAAATAAAGCGGCAGCCACCCGTTCTCACAATCACCACCATCCCTGGTGACAAGGCATCACTGCCCACGGCACTGAACAGCCCACTACTACTACCTTTTACGAGTGGCCCCCTTACGCCCTTCCTCTCTCAGGTGTGGTCATGCAATAGTATTTGTATCTCACCACATTGTCGCCTTTTTCGGAGTCGTAAATTACCCTGTTGCCCCATTTTCACAATTGGTTTCCTCCATGTTCTAATAAGTAATTTCAAGGTATTTTATGCAATTTGTAATTGAAAGCATTTCAACGTCCATAACCCAGTTATTGCCCATCATTTGTAGTGCTCGAGGGTTCCTGAATATATTTCCTAACTTGTGATTCTTTTCTTCTAATTCTTCTATTTCATTTACATTCCTCCTTGCCATTTTCCTCTCCCCCCCCCAAACCCTCACCTTTACCCCTCCCCTCCCCCTGTTATTATTCCTACTCCCATATGTTCGACTTGACCTCTCTCTCTCCCCTTCACCCTCTTTATCTCCTCTCCCTTGATCTAGACCAAGCCAACCTTTTGTGATTTTGTAAGGGTTAGTCAGAGCGATGCCATTGCAGGAGCTGAAATTGTTAACTGAACCTCTTGTACAACCCTGTTTTCAGATCTCCTTTATTGCCTTTTCTGACTATTTGTCGGAGAATGGTTGCTGCCAACATAATTGCTGTGGAGGATCTGTGAGATGTGGCAACATCGATTTATTCGGAATAAGCTCCGTCGGTATGGATCCCCCCCACCCCCCCCCCGATATCGATATATCGGTGGGCTCGTACCGGTATATCGATATCAACAGTTTTTTTTTTTTGTCTTTCTTTTTTAAACACAGGTTCCAAACCATTCCGTATTCATATATGATGGTATTGGTGATTGGCATAGGCCAATATCGGGAATTTTTTGGTAATCGGCATCAGCCGATTGGAGTCAGTGTGAGTGCCGATTACCAATTACAGTACCGTACTGAGCTGCATACAACCCAAAACCCTTGAGTCAATTTCAATAAACAAATGAAAAAGCACACCAAATCAAGCAAATGCCACTAATCTTTTTTTTTAAAACCTCAAATGGTAGTTGATCCGCCGTGAACAAGAGCAGTTAACATTTCGGGCTTAACCCTTCGTCAGAACAAAGAAAGAAGATCTCCAAGCCCTTCAGACAGAGTTTAAAAAAATATTCCCTCACTTCTTGGTGTACATGATGCACAATCAGGACGAGGTTCCTTATTATTTGCCAAGTTCAGATCCAAAGTACTGCTAAACGGCAGGTTAGTGTTCCGATTCGTGTTCAAAATGTAGCATTTAATTTAAATCGAGTTGTTCCTCGATCATAAACTGACATCTGTATCCAGACAGACAGACAGACAGAGTGAATAAATTGCTTAACCCCGCTTTTTTATTCGTGCGTGGAGGTTAAAAGAAGGGGTGGAAGAAGAATCCAGCATTGATATTATGCCTCAGTGTTGCAGGAGGCACCAGGTCCGATAAGTGGGATTTTCACTGATATATTGAATAACTCACTGGAGACGGGTCAGATACCAGAGCATTGGGACGAAGCAAATGTAACACCAGTATTCAAAATGGTATCAAGGGAAGGAAGAGTAGGAGGAGTAGGAGGAGTAGGAGGAGATTGGGACCATACTCTCGGCAGAGCGTTGGTGCTGCATAAGCAATCACCTTGGCTATTGAGCACAATCCTGGACCGGCCGCCACTCCGACACAGGATACCAGCATGCTGGCACTCATTTTGCCAACCTCGGAAGGATGACAGACCGAGTTAACCCCACCTGGTATTAATTCAACAGCTGAGGGAGATTTGAACTCGGGACCCTCGGATCCAAAGCCTGCCACCCAAACCATTAAGCCAACACCGGGCATATCGATGGAAGCATTGGAGAATTATTCACCTCAATGTTGTAGCATATGTCCTCGCTGAGGTATTGGGCCACAAGGTGAGTCTTGAAATTGTGCCCAAAAAATGGGTTTCATTCTGAACTCCAGGGACTACTTTTTGTACACCGTTTTTGATAGCGAACAACATGGCCAAACAAAAGTTTCACTCTGAAATCCTTCCAGTTATATCACGTAAGGAGGTCAAAGTCGGTTACGTGGAGCCAAAAAGTGCTCTATTTTTAGCCTTGATGCCAACTTCACGAAGCTGCGTTTTCCATTTGAAATATAATTTGGGGGCAATCAGAAAATTGTCAAACATCCAAAAAATGATAACTCGAGAATGGAAGAAGCTTCCAATGTCAAATTACACCACGTGATTCAGGAGGGTGGTGGCTAGCGCTGATTAGATTTTGGTCAAAATCGGTCAAAGGTCAAGGTCACAGTGAGGTCAAACATCCAAAACATTCGATTTTTGATGGTTTGGTACAGAATCATCGTAGAAACTTCTGGTTTGCGTCGCTAGCTTCTCAAGAGACAGCTTTTATTAGACAAGGTCAGAGGTCAAGTTGACGATTTCGTAAGTACCAGTCTATGACTGCTTGTTTGTTTGTTTGTAGGCACGATAAATCGAGAACGGAAGAAGCTACCAATGTCAAATTACACCACGTGATTCAGGAGCGTAATGGCTAGTGCTGATTAGATTTTGGTCAAAATCGGTCAAAGGTCAAGGTCACAGTGAGGTCAAATATTCGATTTTTTTGATGGTTTGGTACAGATAAGTCGAGAACAGAAGAAGCTACCAATGTCAAATTACATCACGTGATTCAGGAGGGTGATGGCGGGTGCTGATTAGATTTTGGTCAAAATCAGTCAAAGGTCAAGGTCACAGTGAGGTCAAACATCCAAAAAATGATAACTCGAGAACGGAAGAAGCTACCATTGTCAAATTACACCACGTGATTCAGGAGGGTGGTGGCTAGCGCTGAATAGATTTTGGTCAAAATCGGTCAAAGGTCAAGGTCACAGTGAGGACAAACATCCAAAACATTTGATTTTTGATGGTTTGGTACAGAATCATCGTAGAAATTTCTGGTTTGCGTCGCTACCTTCTCGAGAGACGGCTTTTATTAGACAAGGTCAGAGGTCAAGTTGACGAATTCGTAAGTACCAGTCTATGACTGTTTGTTTGTTTGTTTGTAGGCACGATAACTCGAGAACGGAAGAAGCTACCAATGTCAAATTACACCACGTGATTCAGGAGGGTGATGGCTCGTGCTGATTAGATTTTGGTCGAAATCGGTCAAAGGTCAAGGTCACAGTGAAGTCAAATATTCGATTTTTGATAGTTTGGTACAGATAACTCGAGAACGGAAGAAGCTACCAATGTCAAATTACACCTCGTGATTCAGGAGGGTGATGGCTAGTGCTGATTAGATTTTGGTCAAAATCGGTCAAAGGTCAAGGTCACAGTGAGGTCAAACATCCAAAAAATGATAACTCGAGAACGGAAGAAGCTACCAATGTCAAATTAAACCACGTGATTCAGGAGGGTGGTGGCTAGCGCTGATTAGATTTTGGTCAAAATCGGTCAAAGGTCAAGGTCATAGTGAGGTCAAATATCCAAAACATTCGATTTTTGATGGTTTGGTGCAGAATCATCGTAGAAACTTCTGGTTTGCGTTGCTACCTTCTCGAGAGACAGCTTTTATTAGAGGTCAAGTCAGAGGTCAAGTTGACGATTTCGTAAGTACCAGTCTATGACTGCTTGTTTGTTTGTTTGTTTGTTTGTGAACAGTATTACGGAAAAACTCCTTGACGGATTTCAACGAAACTTGGTGGGGGGGGGGGGGTTAGGTATGGTCCAATGATCATGCCATTAAATTTTGGACTTGGTTCCTCCCCCCCAAAAAAAAATTGTTAGAGAATTTTTTTTTTGCATTTCTGCATGTTTTAAGTTATTTCCAACCCCCCCCTCCACAAAAAAAATGTTACCCCCCCCCAAAATATATATTTTTTTGCAATTCTACATGTTTTAAGTGATTTCCAACCCCCCCCCCCAAAAAAAATGTTACCCCACCCCCAAAAAAAATTTGAAAAAAAAATTTTTTTTTGCATTTCTACATGTTTTAAGTGATTTCCAAGCCCCCCCCAAAAAATTGTTAGAGAAAATTTTTTTTTTTTGCATTTCTACATGTTTTAAGTGATTTCCAACCCCCCCCCAAAAAAAAATGTTAGAGAATTTTTTTTTTTTTGCATTTCTACGTTTTAAGTGATTTCCAACCCCCCCCAAAATAATTGTTAGAGAAAAAAAAAATTTGCAACTTTTTTTTTTAAACAAAATTTCGATTTCTTTTTTTTTTCATTTCTACATGTTTTAAGTGATTTCCAATCCCCCCCCCCCCCAAAAAAAAATGTTGGAGAAAAGAACTATAACTGTCAGGACTGTTGACATCATATTTAATGAATAAGATATAAGGTTCACTTGAGTCACCCAGCAGTATTGGTGGCGGAGGTTTTGCACTCTCCCGAGTGCTCCCCCTCTACTTATTTATTTGTTTGGCATGTGGGTGGTGTAATTTGAATGTACCACTACTTGTTTTTATTATTATTATTCAGTGTTTTTTGTGCTTTTTAAAATATTTTTTTTGTATTTGTTTTCTTTCCAGGGAAGGGGGCATGGGCGTAGACGGTCTTGGTTAAAAACACATCAACCACACAACACTCCTTGACAAGACCCCCACCAACAGCACTCCGTACACATTCACACAATCACCCATCAATGCTCAAACTACCTAAACGTCTTATCAACATCCCCATACCCCTCTATCTCCATAACTTCCAGGTACCTATCGAATTCTAATTTAAACTTATCTACTTTTTCTGCTGCAACTACCTTTCCAGGGAGACCTTTCGATGTATAAACTACTCTCTGAGTGAAAGTCCCCTACCTTACTACCGTCTTAACTCTCCTCTTTTTTACTCTCAGACTATGGCCCCTGGTCCTATTGTTGCGGGGCCGGACGTCGGCCGCGAGCATGACCGTGAGATGGAGCTGCAAGTCGGCCCGACCGATCGCCCGGAATGTATAGGTCATCGCCCCGGATAAGTCCGGAGCCGACGGGTCCTCTATTGGACCGAAGTTCGCCAATGGATAGACTACGTGGGGTAGGGTCGATTGCCAATTTCAATTTACCTAAATACCCAAGTGGTTCAACTACCGGGGAAATTCACCCTCGGCCAACTTTGTCCGAATCAAATCGCGATCGCTGACTCGGATCCGGCGTAACCGAGCGGAATTACCAAAGTCGCGCCGGACCAAATGACAGTTTACCGGCCCGAACTGCCGTACTCATTCTCAATCACGCGTCATGCTCAGTCAATGCAAGAATGGACATGAACGAGCTGAAAACATGAAACAAATGGGGGTTTATTCATACAATAGGTGGGGAATGAGGGAAGCACGTAAGGGCAGAGCTAAACCGAATAATAGAAATGAAAATACAAATATATATAGCAAAAGCACTTTACAGTCTTACTACTTACCAGACTGGTGCCACACACACACACACACACACACACACACACACACACACACACACACACACACACACACACACACACACACACACACACACACACACACACACACACACACACACACACAATCAGACCAATTGGTCTTTATTTGGATCTCCAGCCCAGAGGACAGTCGGGCTGAAGATCACGGTAGCTGGCTACCTGGCCGCAAGCGCACGGCTGGCGTCCACTCCTTCCCGGAGCTCCGGTCACCCAAGGACGGACTAGCGCAGCTGAACCCAGTTGAGGTGAGTCGAGGTGATCGCCTAAGCTCGCGATCATTCGGAGGCGGAGGCGGATGAGGATCAGGACTGACGACGAGGACAGTGGAGAAATCTCTTCTCCGAAATTCTTCCTTCGACGAAATAGGGTCGCTCGCTCTAATGCGCCAGATGAGGCACCTCTGAAGCGCGAGATGCAGTCTCCCGCAAACCTGGGAAGAGACGCGCACTCCCGCAGACCCAGGACACCACACACTCTTTTTTGCTTGTGCCGACCACACTCTCTCTGTCCTTCCTTTGAGGGAGGGCCCTTTTTATCGCCACTTGCCTTCTCATTGGTCGGAACCATCGCGCGATTCCCTGGCCGCCCTCCATTGGACAGGGGCATGGTAGGCAGGGCAACTCCCACCCCCCTGGGCGGAGGCGTTTGTGGTTCCGCCCACCGCCTCTCCTCTGACCGTGTGTGAAATGGCGATCGTGTTGAGTCGGAGACGGGGCGGGGAAGACGCCCGCTCCTTGCCGATTGGCTAAGGAGGGACGCCATGCCTATGCTAGACTCCGCCCATGTGCGTGCCTTCCTGCGAGCGCGCGAAGAACGCTGTGAGCGTCATGGCGTCAGGATGGAAGTGAAGATGGCGTTGTTATCGTTGGTGTTGTTAAATAAAAGAAAACCTGACTCTTAAAATAACTTCACAGTGCATTTACATTTATTCACCCATTAGACTAGGGGATGGAAGCTATCTATAAAACACATACTTATCGAAATAACTAAGCTATAGGAACCTGAATGTCTGTGTGCTCATGGCTTCCAGATTCGCAACACTATCACCGTCTACTCTTTTGAATAATTCATCTTCACTTATTTTATCCAACACCTTTCATTATCTTAAACATCTCTATCATATCTCCTCCTAACCGCCTCCTTTCTTGTGTATAAAGCCCTGTCTCCTTCAGCCTCTCCTCATAGCTAAGTCGAGCTAGGCCCGGAATCAATCTCATAGCCCTGCACTGAACCCTATGGCATCTATGTCCTTCCTGAGTTGTGGTGACCAAAACTGCACACAATATTCGAGATATGACCCTCACCAAATTCCTGTACAATGTAAACACCACCTCTTTTGATTTATAAATGATCCCCCACTGAATCCAACTTGAAACCCTATTTGCTTTACCTATAGCTGCCTGGCACTGTGCTACTTGCTTACCTCCCATATCTATTACCACCCCCAGATCCTTCTCCTGTGTGACACGCTCCAAAATTACCCCTTACATCCTGTAATCTCTATTTTAATTGTTATTTCCCATCCCCAACACCTTACACTTGCTCAGGTTAAATTATATCTGCCAATCTTTTGCCCAATCTATACAAGTATCAATACTTTCCAGAATCTGATCACCAACCCCTCTGCTATCCACCTCACTTCCAAGCTTTGTGTCATCTGCAAATTTGGAAAGCTTACTCATTACCCCACTATCCAAATCGTTGATGTAAATAATGAATAGTAATGGGCTGAGTACTGATCCCTGAGGTATCCCGCTACTTACATCGTCCCAGCAAGACATCCTCCCACTCACAGCCACTCTGCTTCCTACCACTAAGCCAGTTTGCAATCCAATTAGCTACCTGACCAGCCACTCCACAAGCCCTCACTTTGGCTAACAACCTAAAGGCCCCACACCCTCTCTTGCTGAAGAAAGAGTGGAGCTTGAACTGCACATACGTGTTTGCCAGAAACTTGTTCCTGTCCCCATACCCTCTTGCTGAAGAGGGGTGTGGAGACTTCCACACCTTCTGGGTTAGCCTGTTTTGCATTCCAATATTAACCCACAGTGCATAATGTTGTAAATTCATGTTCAAATTCCATGCAGTGTTGATTTATCCATTGTCTCCTAATGTCCTTGTAACGCAGGTGAAAGTACTGTCCACTGATGTCTCCGAATGTCTTTATCCTGCATGCGATTTCTGTAAAAGCTCCACCAATATCCTTCGATCACGAGTTTAAAATGTAATGTTTTCATCAAATTAAAATGCACGCACGTGTTTTCCCATTCGCCCCAAAACAGACTCCCATCTGGCTTAATCCAAGCCCGTTCAAGTCGGGGATCCATTTCTGGAGCACCTTGAGTCCGAGCGACCCGCAGAGTCCTGCTCGCTTGCAGGCCGGCTCATCATCCTTCCAGGTATCTATGAAGAGGCTAGTTGTGCTGTGCTGTGATTTGGAACAGACAGTCATGATTTCACTTGTCTGAACATCGTTTATGCTGGAAAGAAAGCAGCTTTTGGATACTTATTCCTTCGAGCTCACCAAATTGTGTGCTGGGGATTTTGTCAAGCAACAATGCTTTGATTCGCATGACAGTTCATGTAAATATCTGTGGTTGTACACGGTGCCAAGTGAGATGTTATTTTGTTGCTGCACATGTAAGGTACAGCTTGCAGGACACAGGTTTGGCCGTTTGAGTGTATTTTTACACTTTTAAAGGAATTCAGGGAGCATTCAGCATGTGGATAGTGCGATTGAAACACCACTCTTGGCGACTTCTGTCATCCTCTGAAAATAATTGTATCGATAAGGGGGAGGTAAAAAGTCAATTGTACAGTGGACAAAGGTTATGTCCCTATCTGTTTGTCTGTCTGTGACCAGCATATCTTTAAAAGGTATGGACGGTTTCGGTGTGTGACGACGACGAAGTGATTCAATTTTGGTGAAGATCCTGCTCCGGATATGAGAGTTTATTAATTTTTTTTCTGGACAAAGCTCATTCTCACCACTCCACTCACTCACTGACTCGTACTAATGTTTGGTGCCTTCTGGGTGATGGAGAAAGCTGAAATTTTTTGTGCCGTCGGATATCGAAGCAGATATATCAGGGGGGTGGGGGGGGGATCACAGAACCATCGGAAAGTGTCTGTAAATGAAAATATCTGAAAATTTGTGTGGCCTTGTGCTTACTATAGGTGAGTGACCTGGGTCAATGGGAGTTTATGCTGCAACTGCTGCTATTTATTATGTCCCTCCGAATGAAGAAAGATTCCTAATTGCTTTCAACGTGTAAGCATACCCCACGGGTATATGTATATTTTTAATTCCACGGAGAAGCAGTTTTTAATTCAAAACTAAACTGTCAGTCCGTAACAGTCTCCTTAAAGGCCCGGTCACACCTTGACGTTTTAGCCAACGTATGCCGATTTTAAAATTTTTTTTCTAAAACGCTGGCACATGTTGAATACGTTATGGGTAAGTTTTGATAACATTGAGAGCACGCTGAAAAACACTGCCATACGTCGTTGTACGTTGGCTTTATACGTTGTACTTTTTGGTTGTGTTCAAATTTTTTCATGCTTGAAATTTCACGACGTCTGCCGGCGTATGACTCACACGTTCCGCTACACTGGCCACAAGTTGTATGCACGGTCTGCGATCGTTGACAGACGTCAACACATGCTACTTGTAAGTTAATCATAAGTCGAGACACGCCGGCGTAATGTTTTGCGTACCCGAAACTTATTTCTAACCTGTGATTAACGTGCTGTTGGCACGTTACGCGTTCGATGCCACACGTTGACAGACGTTACTTTTAAGTTACTCATAGGCTGAAAGACGTCGGTATAACGGATCGACCTTGCGTCAGCGTCTACGGCCACGGCCAGGACACTTATTTGCAGCATTCTTCAAACTTTTCTTCGGCATGACGAGGATGTTCACACTTCGATGTCGAGCTTGGCTATGATTCCAATTGTCCATCGGCAGCGTCTATTTAAAATAGTCGAGTTTGAGCGTTTTAACACGTTCAGAAGAAACGCTTCAAATTTCAAAACCCCAGCGTCAAAAAACAAAGGCGAGTGACAGCAATTTAAATCGTTCATTGTAAACAATGAAAATAGTTGAGTGGTACCGTTTAAAAGTCGTTGAGTGTAAAAAAAATCGAATTGTTGAGCGCAAACGTCTACTTTCAATAGTGGGGTTTGAGCGATTTAGCACGTTGAATAGAAACGATTAAAATTTCTGAGCGCCAGCATTAAAAAACAAAGGCGAGTGACAGCAATTGAAATCGTTCATTGTAAACAATGAAAATAGCAGAGTGGTACCGTTTAAAAGTCGTTGAGTGTAAAAAAAAAATGCAATTGTTGAGCGCAAGCATCTACTTTCAATAGTGGAGATGCAGCCATTTAAATCGTTGAGTGGCAGCCTACGAATAACAAACCCTACGTCACCGGCAAAGATAAACTGCCGCACGATATGGATAAGTTAGGCTATCGTTGGGCATAGTTTGTGAACGCCGGCTTCACGATAATTATTCGTTGGCATATCGTATCTATAAGTAATCAAAGCGCTATACGCACATTATTCGTTCATTGTGCATTTGTCCAGCCCATTATGAATAGACCTAAATCGTAAAAACAAGCTATAGCTCATTGTTGAAAAAGTCCCATTAAAAATTAGCCGCGAACAACTTCGAACAATGGTGAAAACTTGTCTCCTACTCGTGGACACGCGGATCCAAGGACGATCCATCATAACCCACACCCTCCCCCTCACACTCACCTACGACTGCCAACATGAACAAACTACTACTAATACTAATACTAATACTGATACTGATACTGATACTGTTACTGCTGACATGGACATCGACTCAAAATGGACTCGAAAACTCTGTTGGGTTCCCCTTTTATGAACACCATTTTTATATACCAATTCCCAAAACCGCTGGGAACACGTCTTTATATGGCAGTTGTAAGTTTGAAACACGTTCTTTTATTTTTTTTTGTCGACCGGAAGACGTCATTTGAATACGTGTGCATACGTCGATGTTGGTTGGGACTACGTACAGAATTGGTTCAAAGCACGTCAAACATAAGTTATAAATAAGTTTCGCGTAAAAAAGACATTACCGCGACGTGTTTCGACTTATGAGTAGCTTATAAGTAGCCTTTGTGTACGTGTGTAAGCGTCCACATATCGTGTGTAAAACTTATCCCCATCGCATGCGGAACGTGTGTCATACGCCGAGTACGTCGTAAAATTTTGAACAAGTTCAAAATTTCTTGACGAACTCTACTTACTACGACGTATGATAGCGTATTTAGCGTTCTACTCGCGCATACCAAACTTACCCATACCGTATTCGACGTGCCCCAACGTTTTAGACACACTTTTTGTTACGTCGGCATACGCTGGCAAGATCGCCAAGGTGTGACCGTGATGTTGACCCTTCCATTTCTACGGCAGTTATGATTCGAATCGTTGTGCGTCAGCCTTTTAATAGGCTACGCCACGACATCGTCGGCGATGCGTGCAACGCGCTATGCCTAAGTTAGACTATTATATCGTTGGGCATCGGTTGTGTAGGCCGACAACAGGTTCAGCATTCGTTGGTATAAGTTATCTATAACACAACGAAACGTTCTGTGTCCGTTACCAATGCGTTATACATAAGACCAAGTCGCTATGAATACGTCCGAATCTTTAAAAAAAAAACATCAAAAGTTCAACGTAAGCCAGCGTTTTACATACATTTTAATACGTTGCCATCGCTGGCTAAAACGTCAAGGTGTGACCGGGCCTTAACAGAGGGGGAGGAGTGGTAGAAAGCGAGAGGGAGAGGGGTGGGAGAGAGCGGGAGAGAGTGAGAGGGATGGGAGAGAGTGAGAGGGAGATGGGTGAGAGAGAGGGAGATGGTTGAGAGAGAGGGAGATGGTTGAGAGAGAGGGAGATGAGTGAGAGAGAGGGAGATGAGTGAGAGAGAGGGAGAGGGGTGAGAGAGAGGGAGAGGGAGAGGAGTGAGAGAGAGAGAGAGGGAGATGAGTGAGAGAGAGGGAGAGGGGTGAGAGATGGGTGAGAGAGAGGGAGAGGGGTGAGAGAGATGGGTGAAAGAGAGGGAGATGGGTGAGAGAGAGGGAGATGGGTGAGAGAGAGGGAGATGGGTGAGAGAGAGGGAGATGGGTGAGAGAGAGGGAGATGGGTGAGAGAGAGAGGGAGATGGGTGAGAGAGAGGGAGATGGGTGAGAGAGAGGGAGATGGGTGAGAGAGAGGGAAATGGGTGAGAGAGAGGGAAATGGGTGAGAGAGAGGGAGAGAGAGAGAGAGAGAGAGAGAGAGAGAGAGAGAGAGAGAGAGAGAGAGAGAGAGAGAGAGAGAGAGAGAGAGAGAGAGAGAGAGAGAGAGAGAGAGAGAGAGAGAGAGAGAGAGAGAGATGGGTGACAGAGAGGGAGATGGGTGAGAGAGAGAGAGAGAGAGAGAGAGAGAGAGAGAGAGAGAGAGAGAGAGAGAGAGAGAGAGAGAGAGAGAGAGAGAGAGAGAGAGAGAGAGAGAGAGAGAGAGAGAGAGAGAGAGAGAGAGAGAGAGAGAGAGAGAGAGAGAGAGAGAGACAGAGAGAGAGAGAGAGAGAGAGAGAGAGAGAGAGAGAGAGAGAGAGAGAGAGAGAGACAGAGAGAGACAGAGAGAGAGAGAGAGAGAGAGAGAGAGAGAGAGAGAGAGAGAGAGAGAGAGAGAGAGAGAGAGAGAGAGAGAGAGAGAGAGAGAGAGAGAGAGAGAGAGAGAGAGAGAGAGAGAGAGAGAGAGAGAGAGAGAGAGAGAGAGAGAGAGAGAGAGAGAGAGAGAGAGAGAGAGAGAGAGAGAGAGAGAGAGAGAGAGAGAGAGAGAGAGAGAGAGAGAGAAAGATGGGTGAGAGAGATGGAGATGGGTGAGAGAGAGGGAGATGGGTGAGAGAGAGGGAGATGGGTGAGAGAGAGGGAGATGGGTGAGAGAGAGGGAGATGGGTGAGAGAGAGGGAGATGGGTGAGAGAGAGGGAGATGGGTGAGAGAGAGGGAGATGGGTGAGAGAGAGGGAGATGGGTGAGAGAGAGGGAGATGGGTGAGAGAGAGGGAGATGGGTGAGAGAGAGGGAGATGGGTGAGAGAGAGGGAGATGGGTGAGAGAGAGGGAGATGGGTGAGAGAGAGGGAGATGGGTGAGAGAGAGAGAGAGAGAGAGAGGGAGATGGGTGAGAGAGAGGGAGATGGGTGAGAGAGAGGGAGATGGGTGAGAGAGAGGGAGATGGGTGAGAGAGAGAGAGATGAGAGAGAGAGAGAGAGAGAGAGAGAGAGAGAGAGAGAGAGAGAGAGAGAGAGAGAGAGAGAGAGAGAGAGAGAGAGAGAGAGAGAGAGAGAGAGAGAGAGGGAGAGAGAGAGAGAGAGAGAGAGAGAGAGAGAGATATATATATATATATATATATATATATATATATATATATATATATATATATATATATATATATATATATATATATATATATATATATATATATATATGTGACAGAGAGGGAGATGGGTGATAGAGATAGAGATAGAGATAGAGATAGAGATAGAGATAGAGATAGAGATAGAGAGAGAGAGAGAGAGAGAGAGACAGAGAGAGAGAGAGAGAGAGAGAGAGAGAGAGAGAGAGAGAGAGAGAGAGAGAGAGAGAGAGAGAGAGAGAGAGAGAGAGAGAGAGAGATGGGTGAGATGGAGATGGAGATGGAGATGGAGATGGAGATGGAGATGGAGATGGAGATGAGATGGAGATGGAGATGGGTGAGAGAGAGGGAGATGGGTGAGAGAGAGGGAGATGGGTGAGAGAGAGGGAGATGGGTGAGAGAGAGAGGGAGATGGGTGAGAGAGAGGGAGATGGGTGAGAGAGAGGGAGATGGGTGAGAGAGAGAGGGAGAGGGGTGAGAGAGAGAGGGAGATGGGTGAGAGAGAGAGGGAGATGGGTGAGAGAGAGAGGGAGATGGGTGAGAGAGGGAGGGAGATGGGTGAGAGAGGGAGGGAGATGGGTGAGAGAGGGGTGAGAGAGGGAGGGAGAGGGGTGAGAGAGAGAGAGGGAGATGGGTGAGAGAGAGAGAGGGAGATGGGTGAGAGAGGGAGGGAGAGGGGTGAGAGAGAGAGGGAGACATCACAGTTGTGATGTCGTGGTGATGGTGGCTGATGTCGGCGGCCGCACAAATGGCGCCTTGTAACGGTCACCCTGGAGCCTTTTAGTCCGTGGGCTGGAACACTGTTTGGTGCCGTATTGAGGAGCAAAACGTCACTGGTGGTGTATTTATTTATTTATTGTTGTTGTTGCGTCACATCCCGACATTAGAAAAACCCATGCTGGCCTGGCCAGATGGACAGCTTTGTGACAAAATGGCGGCCGAAAAATACTGTAATTCACATAATTGCGATTTGTGATCGACAATAAATGTTATAATAACTTGCTGAATGTTTTGAAACCGAAGATGTATACGTGTGTTAAGTATTTTGTGCTATGTTTTGCGATTTTGTTCTGTCGAGGTCAGATGTTGCTACCCACGATGGCGGCAGAAGCGTTGTGAATAAATTGGAGGTTTTGCACGTTTTAAAATCCATCGTCGAAGAACAATCGAGGTTTATTGAACAATAGCACTGCGTTTCAACATGCGTCCACTCAGTTGGGAGAGCAATGGTCACTTGCCGAGAGACTCGTTTCACGTTATGCAGGACTTTATTATGGTCAAGAGGCTAACGTTAACCAATTCGTATAATTGGGGGTGTTTTATCTTTGCTGGTGGTCTTGGGGGGGGTGGGGGGTACAACATCATGCTTAATATTTGGTATCACGGCCTTTGGACAAAATACCTGCAGTGAAACACTTCCTGTAGCCGTGAATGAGCTTCCTACACCTCTCTACTGGCAGGATGTCCCACTCTTCTTGTACAAACTGCTCCAGTTCTCACAGATTTGAAGGGTACCTTCTCCCAACTGCCGTTTTCAGATCTCCCCACAGGTAATCTCCCCACAAATGGCGGCTAATCACCTGAGGTATAAAGTGGATCTTATGAGTTCTGACGAGAAGATTGCACATTATTTGATTGAGCAGAATTTCATTATTTGAAGTAGCCTTGTCCTCAGTGACCATGTCGTCTTCATAATGCAGGAATCCATGAAAAGGCCACGTAATGTAAAATGCGGATTCAACTCCTCAACTCCCCCCTCCCAAGTCCTCAACTCCCCCTCCCAACCCAAAATCCTCAACCCCCCCCCCCCACACCCCACTCCAGGTCCTTAACTACAAGTGCTCAAGTCCCCTCCCTTGGCCCACCCAACCCCAGGTACAACTCCCTGCCTCCCGCACCACCTGGGGGAACATGACGTCACTCCACCACTGCCCAGGAACCATGCCTGTTTTACAGAGGCTAACTTAAAACAAGACCCGTTAACCGATCTTTTTCTCAAAGCACGATCTTCCGTTACCTTGCAGGTTACATGTTCCATTGATTCTTTATGTTATACACTTGATACAGTATGATATGTTGTGAAACTAAACGTGAATGCACACAACATATAAGGCCTTAATACAAGTCTTGTCCCTTTCCCACAAACGAAATGCTGTAATTTCCGATTATTGAAACTACTAATTGGTGTGAACCCTCAAATGTAACCCTTCATGCTCTGCTATTATTATCACTTTCCTCCCTTTCCTTGCCTTTCAGTTCCCCACATCAGGTACAACTCCAATCATCCCCATCACCAGCCTGGATGGCCTTTCTACGCCTGTTGTCCTTTCTCCAGGGCCACAGAAAAACTGAGCATCATCAAGGTTGTGAGCCGACCCTTCAGTCTCTGGTATCGGTCCCGACGCCATCATTTCACTCCGGCGACCATGTTGCTAACACATTTTTTTTTAATTGCAATCCCTTCACCAACTTGTCACAACCTTAACCCGATCCGTGTGCAGCTCGCTGTGCCGCTTCATTCACTACAAACACCGCTGTACCTCCTCTCATGGACAGCCGGGATACGTGTTTTGTGATCGAGTGGTAGCGAAAGTGTGTTCGAGCGAATCATTTGCTCATTTAACGAGGTACCACCGAATCCTCCTGCGACACGTGGCAACACCTTTTTGTGTGCTTTCAAAAGCACGTCTCCCTAATCGTTGCTGTTTCTGTTTTTTATAATCGTGATTTGTAAAACGAGCAGGGTGAACAAGTGACATTATTGAAAACGGATTCAAGTTATCCCTCAGGTTGATTGTGAGCTCGTTTTTTTGATCGTGTGAGATGGATAAGTTAATCCATTGATGCAGGGATCGAACTGAGTCGGGTTATGTGGAACGCGTCGCTTGACGTGCAAGAAGAGAGCATGTTGGATGTTTACATGACTCGTTCGTTCATTTCCATTCCCATTCCTCCCCCCCCTTCCCTTCCCTTTCCAATGCCCCCACCGTTATCCTGCACTTCCCTTCCTCATGAGGATTTTGGTTTTGCTTATCCACGAATCCTCAGGATACCACATTGTGCCTCTGGACAAACCACAAGCCTTTGGAGATGCGGTGCACCTTGTCTGCTTTCGATAAAACTCGCCAGAATTCGAATCCAATCGTTTGTGTTTTAAAAGCCATGTTTACTGTCTGCTGCCTCTCGTCATGCTTTTTACATCCTGCTGCTATTCCAGACATTCCATCAACCAATCCACGAAGCCATTTTGTACCGAAGTGGGGCTAATGGCACAACGGTGCTTCCGCATCACCGACGAGTAATGTCCTTAAAAGCCGGCTGTCCATGCGTCTTGTGCCGAGAACGGGAACGGGGAAATTGTTACAAATTCACCGTTGAACCGACACTTGTCAATTGCTTTACTCCTTGGAATATGCTGATCATGGTCTCACAATTGGCAAATGCCTCTCGACTCAGCAAATTCGCCATTTCCTTTTCCATGTATTTCTGTTCCATTTTCACCTGATTTAACATGCTTAAGAATAATAATAATAATAATAATAATAATAATAATTCTGGTCAATTTGTCGAGTTCTGTGATCAGCTTGTTCTCTTTCCCCCGACGAGTGGAGCCAGTGATTTTCCGCGATCGTGCAAAAAGGACGGAGTTCACCAAATCGGTGACTTGAAACGGAAAACTGAATCTGCTACGGAGCAAAACAATGTGGGCAACAAAGTCAAGATTAGGTCGAATTAGAAATGAAATATTCACTATATTCTCTGGTTTTGTGTGTGTGATTCTCCACAGACTTGATTTCCACAAGGTAACTACAAAAAGTACACCAATTTGATGTACGCCGTCTGTGCCGTCCACACCCTCTACACCATGTACACCATGTAGACCTACACCATCCATAGTCTACACCTTCTGCACCATTATCTGCACCATCCATACAGTCTACACCACCCGTATACACCGTCAAAAGCATCGACACCCTTTACACCTTCGACACGATCCATACCATCTACACTAGTGGTTCTCAAAGTGGTCCCGACCGCCCCCAGTGGGCGCTGGGAACTTTCAGGGGGGCGCTCCAGACTCCACGAGTGGTAGGGGGGGAGCGCTGGCAATGATTTGGGGGGCACTGGCGATTTAGAGGAGCAGCGGCGATTAGGAGCGCTCATTGGGCTTCCTGCAGTCTGAACAGGTAACCCGGCGCCATTCGGCAAATTGGCCATTCAATGCCCGTTGCGGTCCTCCTCGTTTGCCGTGGCGCCGTCCAGAGAGAAATTAAAGACAGGCAATGGGACAGGTTGGCCTTTTTGTAAATAATGAACACATTTTAAAATGTATTTATTCTGAAAATCATTAAGTTCTTCAAGCATATTACAGACTTGTTTACCAACAATGCAAGTTAGTGTTTTTTTTTAATACACATATGGTGTGAATACCATATACATGTGTTATGATCCGTCAGCGCAATTCCCAGCGAGGCGCGAGTCCTGAGGCGGCGCGGCATTGTGTTTTCGGCCCACGTTGTTGTAGCTACCGTTGGAAATGTGAAGAAATATTTTTTTGACGCGCAGGGTCAAAATCGATGCGTGTGCTGACCAGAGACCGGAAATATATAATTATTGTTTGGCCTTATCACTGGTGTTAGTCTTTCGACATCTTGGCGTATTGATTTCGTGATTCAAAAAAGCTTCACGTCCGGTCAGCTTCAAGATGTCTGCCTCAAAGAAAAAGTGTCGTCAGTATTCCGTTGAATACATCGAGTATGGATTCATTCCATCCCTGACGAACACGCAGTTACCGATGTGTTTGTTGTGTGGTATCACGCCGTCCAATGAAGCAATGAAACCATCTCGACTGAGCGAGCACCTGAGTAAGAAGCACAGTTATAAGGCTCGTGCAGAGGTCAGCTATTTCCAATCGCTGAAAGAGAAATTTGAGAAGTGATCCACGGTAACGACAATATTCAGAGCCAGCCAAAATCTCGTGGATAAAGGACTGGAAGCATTGTATAAGCTGTTATTGCTCATCGCCAGATCTGGAAACCCGTATTCAATCGGCGAACAGTTGATCAAACTGTCTGTTGGGGAAGTGATAAAAACCATTATGGGCCAGGATCCGTATCCATTTCTCTCGTCGATTGCGCTCAGCAATGATTCCGTGGCCAGGCGGATTGATGAAATGTCATCAGATGTAGAAGATAAGCTGTGTTGTGAGCTGAGAAGCTCGCACTTCGCCATCCAGCTGGATGAGTCCACTTTGCGTGACAGTGAAGCTCTCTTACTCTGCTACGTTCGCTTCATCCGTGATCAGGAAATGGTGGAAGAATTGTTGTTTTCCCGCTCTCTCCAGACCGATACGAAGGGTTCTTCCATCTTCCAAACGTTGGAGAAGGACTTTACTGATTAGAACATACCGATGGAGAACATTCTCGCTTGCGCGACGGACGGGGCACCAGCGATGGTTGGCCGCCAGCGTGGTTTTATTGCTCTTCTGAAGAACCAGGTACCGTCCGTGTTCGCCATTCACTGTGTCGTGCACCGCCAGCATCTTGTAGCAAAAGCTCTAAGCACCAGACTTCATACATCACTCCAAATAGTAATCAAAGCAGTGAGTAAAATCAAGGTATCGTCTCTGCATGATCAGCTGTTTCGTCAGCTTTGCCAGGAGAATGATGATCCATTCGAGAGACTCTTGTTGCATACCGAAGTTCGATAGTTGTCCAAAGGCACTTGTTTGACCCGTTTCCATGCCCTCTTCTCGACAGTGGTCGAGTTTCTGTCGGAAATTGATACAGAGGTATCGGAGAAAGTGAATGTGATTGAGCATGATGTGACTTACCTCGCAGACATATTCAGTATACTGAATGATGTCAACAAACAACTCCAGGGTGACCATATGACGCTGATTAAAGCAAATAAAGTGATCGGCGCGTTCGTAACCAAGGCGACTCTGCACAGGGAAACCCTCGGCCGCAGAGATATGTACCACTTTCCCCGGTTGGCAAAGGAAACTGCTGTTTCTGATGAAGAGCTGCTTGTTTATTGCAATCACCTTGAGAAGATTCGTGGAGATATGGAGCAGCGTTTCAGAGACATGCTAGAAGTGTCGGTGCCAGCATGGGTGATCAACCTATTCAAATGTGACATTCGAGATGTGAAGCGCGAATTACAGGACGAAATTATCAACTTGTGGAATGATGATGAGGCGAAGGCAAGATTCTCGCGGCATGAATACGGCAAATTCTGGATTCTGGAGCGGGGCGAATACCCTGCAATGTGGACAGAGGCAGAACTGCTGCTGATGGCGTTCCCCACATCATACCTCGTTGAAATTGGGTTCACCGCCGTGATGGTGCTGCTGACCAAGTATCGAAACCGCCTTGACATTACCAAGAGGGGCGATCTGCGTCTCTACCTCACTGAGATGGAGCCAGACGTTCGTAATCTCGCAGCGAGTCACCAGGCCCACCCTTCACACGAACGGTATTTAGGCCTGTGATAACAGATTCCCAGTTTGCCTCACCTGGACCTGTTCTGCTGAAACATTGTAGGTAGTGCAAAATAAAATAGAAAAGTAAAGGAAAAGTAAAGTAAAATAAAGTAAAATATTATTCAGAAAATATTTGGCTTCTGTTATTTTTGCTTCCTATCTACATAAATTCGGACTATCCTATTGCCCACTGGGTGTCCGACCACGAACGATAGGACAAGGGGCATTGGGCCGGTCCAAGAGGGCAGAAGGGGGTGGTAGTCAAAAAAAGTTTGAGAACCACTGATCTACACCGTCCATACCGATTACACCCTCTACACTTTCTACACCATGCACACCCAGAACACAAGCACAGCAAATGCTCCACTCACATCAATCGCAACTGCTTCAGATGAGTGTCGCTGTGAATCTCCATCACAATTGCTGACACTAAATACTGAGGACAGTTCCGCCGACAAATCTCTGGAGAGCCCAATCAATGGGAAATTCTATTTGAAATTCGCCCCACAATGATTTAAATATTCCCCAAAAATCCAATCGCCGGTGAAGATAAAATGTCACCCGTCACATGAGCATGCGTGCATCTTTGGAGAAACCTTACCTTTAACGGTGAAAAATCCTCAAAATACACGAGATTGCCAAAAATAATGACCTAAACCACTTTGGTGTGTTTATGTCAATGTCCAGACTGACGCGTGTCCGTACTTTGTTTGGAGGCGAGTGTACACGGATATCGGAATCAAGATAAATTTATTTTAAACTGCTGTGGGTCCGGTTTCCACATTTTATAATGTCATTACCGCCCATGTTTCTGTCACCCTGATGGCAAAATACACAGCCCAGAGGATTTCAGGTGCGGAGACTCGAGGTAAATTGTAAAAAATAAATAAATAAATAAAAATTCCAATGCAAGTGCACAAATAAATTCCTATTGTTTTCCAATCATGACACCAAACCGAATTTACTCTCCAAAACGGAATTCCATTTGTTTGGAAACGGAAAATCACTGGCTCCATCAGTACATGTAGTCTCTACCTCTCCGCGTGTGACGTCATGAAGCCGTAGCACGGTTTATGAATGCATTTTAGATTTTTGAAAAGTAAATAAGCTTTAGAGATGTAATTTTATACAAAGCAACCTTTATTCAGCACTAAATTTGTAAGAAGTGACAAAATGTCGAGCTTTGGTTCCAGGCTACTTGGAATGTGACTTTGAAAGGCAATCATTTCGTTTTGCAGTTTACTCGAAATTAACTATTCATTTGAACTTTGAAAGGACCTAATCAAACTTTATATATCTCTGTTGTATTAAACGGAAGAGGGTGTGTGCAGCGCGATTCTGTATTTATTTGTACGTGTGTGCAGAGAGTCTCCCTTTCATCGCTTTCCTACTTTGACAAAGGGAATTTAATTTGAGACAACTGCACATTCTTCACCAAA
>NC_140970.1:104200397-104247897 GCF_056783735.1 Eptatretus burgeri
CCCACCCTTCTCCCTCTCTCCCACCCCTCTCCCTCTCTCCCACCCCTCTCCCTCTCTCCCACCCCTCTCCCTCTCTCCCACCCCTCTCCCTCTCTCCCACCATTCTCCACTCCCTCTCTCTCTCTCATCCCTCTCTCTCTCCCACCCTCTCTCTCTCTCCCACCATTCTCCCTCTCTCCCACCCCCTCTCTCTCTCTTTCCCCCTCTCTCCCACCCCTCTCCCTCTCTCTCTCCCACCATTCTCCCTCTCTCTCTCCCACCATTCTCCCTCTCTCTCTCCCTCTCCCACCCCTCTTTCTACCTCTCTCCCACCCCACTCCCTCTCTCTCACCCTCTCTCTCTCTCTCCCACCCTCTCTCTCTCTCTCTCTCTCTCTCTCTCTCTCTCTCTCTCCCACCGTTCTCCCTCTCTCTCCCACCCTTCTCTCTCTCCCACCCTTCTCCCTCTCTCCCACCCTTCTCCCTCTCTCCCACCCCTCTCCCTCTCTCCCACCCCTCTCCCTCTCTCCCACCCTTCTCTCTCTCTCTCCCACCCCTCTCCCTCTCTCCCACCCCTCTCCCTCTCTCCCACCCCTCTCCCTCTCTCCCACCCCTCTCCCTCTCTCCCACCCCTCTCCCTCTCTTTCCCCCTCTCTCTCTCCCACCATTCTCCCTCTCTCCCACCCCCTCTCTCTCTTTCCCCCTCTCTCCCACCCCTCTCCCTCTCTCCCTCTCTCTCTCCCACCATTCTCCCTCTCTCTCCCTCTCCCACCCCTCTTTCTACCTCTCTCCCACCCCACTCCACTCCCTCTCTCTCACCCCTCTCTCCCACCCTCTCTCTCTCTCCCACCATTCTCCCTCTCTCCCACCCCCCTTTCTCTCTCTCTCTTTCCCACCCCTCTTTCTCCCTCTCCCTCTCTACTACTGTTGTCAAACTTTTGATGAAGTATTTTGTCTGCAGATTTAGGATACCCTGTAATCTTTGACAATCAAGGAACTCATTTTACGACCTAAGAGGGGAAAGAATTGTGTCGGGCTTTGTAAATCAAGGAGCATTTCCATTTCCCTTGTCACACACAGTTAGCAGGGGCAGTGGAGAGACAGAAAGGGTTCCTAAAGAATAAACTAGCAAAAATTTGTGTACAAACTGGGCTAAAGTGGCTTGATACACTGTCAATTGCACTAATGGCAATGAGATTGAACTCTAATCGAAAAATGGGCTTATCCCCGCATGAGATGAGAAGACCAATGAGGTTGCCATACTCAGCTCCATTAACTGTAAAATAAATGGACGTGCATCAGATGGATGAGACAATGCTAACCTTTTTGTATTGCTTTTAACCGTGCTGTCAGGGGCTTCTATGCGCAGGCGAAGGAAGCATTGCCGGAGCCAACTTCCGCTGACTGCCACGGCTACAAACCTGGTGACTGTCGACATAAAAACTCATAAAAGGAAGAACACTCAACAGCCAAGGTGGTCTGGGCCCTTTCAAGTCCTGCTGACGACCCATTCTCCTATAAAATGCCAAGGCCGAGCAACGTGGATCCACTCCTCCCACTACAAAAGAGCCCATGGCATGGGGAATCCCAAGAAGGTCTCCGAAATGACCGTCCTGTGACTACGGTGATCGCCTTTCTTGTTGTATGCTTAAGGAAATTTTTTTTTGTTTGTTTTTTTCACTTGTAAGGTAGAGATGGTGGTATTCCCATGGCCGATAAGTAATGCTCATGACAATGTTTGTTTATATTGTTGCGAATTCGCGCCCGCCGGCGTGCGAACGGCCACGTAACTCGAATCGCGGCACGTCGCCCACCGGACGGACAATTCTGTCGTGACCCTCTCGGACTAACGCGGGGAACTAGTCACGGGTGGACCTTTCAGCCTCACCACGATCGTGCCAATCGCCCCCCCCCCCCCCGTGTGGGATAGGGTTGTTCGCCAAATTCGACCTACCTAAGTACCCACACGGAGGGTAGACCGGGCGATCGCACCTCGCCGCAGGTCGACTCCGGACACGGGCCACTTAAGCGACCCGTTCCGTACTATCGGGATAACCGAGCGGTGTTATCGTCGACCTCGACGGTTCCGATTAATTATCGGGCGTATTAAGCCCACGACTAACCCATTATGTGAAGCAAGATGGAGATTCAATTAAAGAAAAGACGAAGCGAAACGGGAAAACAGTTCAACATAAGGCACATCAATACCGCGGCACACGGAGAGCACACATATACAATTACAACAATTATGCACCAAAAGCAGATGTTGCAAAAGAAACACAACAATGCAGATCTACTACCGACTACGCGAGCACACGGCAACACTTACACAGTTTTACTTTACAGACGGCGCCGACAACACATTTACTCAAAAGCAAAAGAAAAGGGCCACCCTCAAAGACAAGGGGGCAGACGGGGCCTGTGGGCCGCGAGACCGGGTGGATCCTACCCATGTCTTGTGATGAGCCGCAAATGTGGAGGCGGTGCCCCGACTCCGCGCTCCTTCGCGGGTTTCGTTGGCACTGCTTGGAGTGGGGTGGGAATGGGGCCCCCTTTTCGCACTATCTCAGCGCGGGGGGGAATTGTTGATGCTCTGGGGAAAGAGGATAGCTGGCTTGCTTTGGTCCCGCGACGAGCGACTCCACTGCGATCTCGTCGCTGACCGCCGTCTTCCTTGCCTCGGACCCGAGGTATCCGGTCCCCTCCGCAATTCTCCTCAGCCAACTGCAGCAAATCACCTCGACCACGCTCCAGGCTTCCTCTCTCTGCAGCTCCCCGACAGACTCCGAACCCCGACAGACTGCCACTCTCCAGACCTGATTCTCCTCAGCCAACTGCCTCCAACCCTTCTCCAACTCAAACTGCCTCGACCTTCCTGACTCCAACTCACTGCCACCAACCTTCTCTCCAACTCAAAAACTCTCAACTCTTCTCCAACTCGCCTTGACCGAAAAACTGACTGAATTCGCCCCGCGCTCGCCGCTTTATAGTGCTGTAGGAGAACCCATATGCAAATTTCTGGATCAGAACGAGCTCGGGGGTGGAGCCACGCTCGCGCATTGGATGGAGAAAAAGGGGCGTGAATCTCCCCTGATCCTCGAATTTGCATATATCGATTCTACTCTGACGCGCCTGGAGGCGGGGCCAAATCGCCCCGCACTTGCTGATTGGACGGATCAGAAGTGGGCGTGTATCATTCCTGATCCGACTTCTCCTCGGAAAGGCCGCACTTTGCACCCGCGGCTCGGCGCGCACCCTGTACGAGTCCAGGACAGCCTGACGCTCGGTGCCCACAAGCGGTGCGGGAATGGCCGCAGAAGGAGAGGCGAAGGTGGTGGAGGGTTTAAAGTGGCGGTCCATGGCCATGGCGACGTTTGGAATGGCGGTGATGCGATGTTTGCGGGAGCGAGTTGTGAAGGTAAAGGTCGTGGCTGTTGGCGTTGTTGTTGTTGTGAAGCGGCGTTGTGGTTGGTGGTTGTTGTGCGATGGCGGTTGAGACGTGGTTGGTTCAAAATATAGATAGAACAGAAAAACGGCTATCTTAAAGGGTCGCAGCCCGAATGAATCACATTTATTCCCTCTAAACAACGGGTTTGGGGCTAACTACACATGTACTTACAGAGATATCTCACCTACGGGACCTGAATGGTAGTTTGCGAATTTCCTCAACCGCAACAATATATTCGTCGGGCAAGTGATTTTAGCACACCTGCTCACCTAGCTAGTCACAACACATATAGACACAGAAGAGGCTTAACCAGTGAAGTTGAGCTTCATAAGAGCACAAGTAAAACAGATTTACAAGAAAGTATAAAGGCACACTCACATCTGGATGGGATAAACATTTACCTGGATATTTCTTGAAGACATGCTCAGGCCATAAATAAAACTAGCTGTTGGGTCTGCACTCACATATTCCATTCAAAGCAGAGTGGAATACCACTACGAGCAATACCCTAATTAACTTGGCAAAAGTGGTGTTGGTATTTTATGAGATGGATGCAAAAAGAATATCGAATTAAAGAATTAAACAAGGAATGGCTCGACTAAATAGCAGTTATTGAAACAACTAATAGGGCCAGAAAATATATCCAATGGCAAAATTTGAGTAATTGGTACTGGCCTAACTTCATTTTCAGTAAAATGCCTCCATATTTTGTGGTAAGACAAACAAAAGAAAAACCAGACCTATGTCTAGTGCAGAAGTCGTTGGAGAAAAGGATGTTCAGTCAATCTGAATGTAAGAGTTATATTATTAAAAAAAATCATGCAATGAGACCACAAGACCCGATAATTGTTCTTACGTATGGCAGCTTAGCTGCCGGGGTAGCCATCATTTCTTGGAAGCGTGACTGTCGCTGATGCAGTGCCCCTCTACCAGTACACACTGGTACTCATTTTGCTGACCTCAGAAGGATGACAGGCTGAGTCAACCCCTTGGTGTATTAATTCAGTAGCCAACGGGGCTTGAACTCGGGACCTTTTGGATCCCAAGCCACCACCCTAACCACTGAGCCAACACCAGGCAACAAGCATCCTTGAACAACACCTGTTTTATTTGTGGAAATCGAGCCTATCCGTGGCTCCCAGTTAATTGGATGGGATCATGTTATTTGGGTTATGTGGTACCATATGTACATCTATTTGCCCATTTCCCGTTTTCGCATGTGAAACAAAAAGTAAACAGGGTTGCTCTTCAACTGACTTGGCCTTTATGGCCCTCTATCCTCGAAACGGGGTTGCTCAGATAGCTGGAGAACTCATACAAATGGCAGCTGCTTTGGAATTGTTTGCTCATGAACCTGCGGATAGTTTAACAGATATTAATTAATATTGAAATGATTGCAGTGCGAACTGTAGCTATGCAACATTGAATTGCTTTGGATTTAGTATTTGCAGCGCAGGGGGGAACCTGCACAGTTATTGGGTCTGAATGTTGTACTTACGTCTCAGATAAATCAGAACACATTGCAAGTTTAGCAGAAAAGATGAGAGAGGAAGGAGCTAAGTTCCATAATTTTTATACAGATGAGGGAATATTTTCTTTGCTCAAAGGAATTTTTGGAGGATGGGGAACAAGATTGTTGCAATGGATTTTATGGGATTGATACTACTTGTGAAAATCATAGTCCTCTTCAAATGTGCCATGACAACACTGCCATCATTGATTATGACCTCATGCTTAAAGAGGAAAGCTACATCTGTAATGGTTATTCAACAAACACCTCTTTATAAGGATCCTGATCTCAAAGAGGAGTTTCATGACTTGTGCAAAATAGTGATTGAGAATCCATTGGTCGATGTCATGAGTATATCCTGTGACTATGGACGGATGTTATCTTCGATGCACCTTTCAGCCTTGTTACCTGAACCCGACACCCAGGTGTGTTGGAAATGGCTTGATCGCCCATGCTGGGTGGATCTCTACGGCAATGGCCTGAGGGCCAACTTCTACTCTTACGACAGTGACCGAAAGCAGGCCCAGCCATGCAACTACCTGAAGCCCGCTGCTCTGCTGGAGAGGGATGGCGACATGAATGGCTAGGGTCTACGATTTGTGCTTGGAGATTGATGCCGAGGAAAGAGATGCTCATGCAGGGGCTATGCATTTTCAATTGATTACAAATTGATTTTGTTTTGTCTTTTGAAGGACAACATGGGGGAGGATAGAAGTGGATTTCCTCTTTGAGTAACTTTTGAAATCGATCTTAATGAATACAGGCACTAATAACTATAATCTCATTATACACTGAATAATAATTGAACTCATGTCAAGAGTAAAAGAGAACCTATAGGAAATAAAATTATCCAAATATTTTTCTGTAATTTTGTTTTCTTATTAAACAATGTGTTTTCTGTTTCTTGCTAATGATTTGACATGCATTTGCTGAAGCAATTATAAACTATAACTTGGAAACGCTATATGAGTTTCAGTAAACCTTAAATATATCAATTAAATCTATCACTTGTAATATAAGCCTGGTGTTGGCTCAGTGGCTTGGGATCCTAGGGTCCTGAGTTCAAGCCCCGTCCCCCGTCGACTGCTGAATTAATACACCAGGGGGTTGACTCAGCCTGTCATCCTTCTGAGGTTGGCAAAATGAGTACCAGTTTGTGTACTGGTAGAAGGGCACTGCATCAGTGACACAGTCACGCTTCAATAAATGATAGCTTCCCCTGCAGCGAAGCTGCTATACGACGACCACTTGTTATATGATTAAGACAAATTCATTTACTCCTATTCAGTTTGTAATCCAAATGAACATGTACTTTGGCTTGTGTGTGCAAATGCCATGGTAAAGCTAAAGGCACCAGCAAAACTACGAGAAAGGAAACGTTTGCTTTACCAAGGCTGGGGACCATGCCAGAGTGGTGACTCGTTGATCTTTTTGTTCTTTGCAGCTACATGAAACTCCTTAACTCTGTTATTTCTTTTGCAACCTTGAAGAGTTGTTTGTGCTCTATTCTGATTGGTTGACCAGGTCTTGCTTGCCTGACCACCTCATGTTTCCCTTCCATTCTGTTTTTTTGGGAACCAGCCACATTCACTTTATTTAATCTAACCATTGTGAGAAAGTTACTCCTTCGGCAATCGTTTCTCTTCTGTCCTGGTTTTCCCCCACCCATCCTTGCTCTGGTGTAAAGGGGATCGCTTTGGGTTGTTTTGCCAGAGAAGTTCATCGATTGCTATTCTGT
This sequence comes from Eptatretus burgeri, assembly GCF_056783735.1. Classification (NCBI taxonomy): domain Eukaryota; kingdom Metazoa; phylum Chordata; class Myxini; order Myxiniformes; family Myxinidae; genus Eptatretus; species Eptatretus burgeri. The sequence continues at coordinate 104,207,072 of NC_140970.1, forward strand.
TCTTCCTCCACACGTACAATATTAAAGATTCTCCTTTGCTGTGCTGACCCTGGATGGACATTGAGTTCTTCCATGACACTTCCCAGCTGGAACCAACATAGTGGAGTTCCAAACATGAGGTTGGATTTGACGTTGGACATTTTCGTTCTTTAATAAGCATCAATCTATAGTTATATGCTAATAAATGTCAGTGTGTTGGTGTGTCTCCTCCAAAATTATGAAACCGAACAGTCTGAAACTTTGCGAGTATTCAAAGGGAGCTCCAAGGAAGTGCATGAATGGAAATTGGGTGTTTGGGTTAATTTAAACACCCCTTTTGAAGATAATTAATGGCCATATTTAATTATCCTTTATGAAGGCATCATCCTTCGTCAACCCCCGAGTCAGCCCTCTGTCAGCTTGCTGGGGTCTTAATTCACCATTTGGCATGAATGGCATGAATTTTGGCAACAATGGCAGCAACAATGGCTCCAACAGAAACAATGGTTTCTTAACAATGAAACACTCATGAATTTTCTTTTCCACTATCCTCATTCATATAATCAAATACATGATCATCATATCTATGAATCGCTGAATACATTGCAATGCTTGTAAACGCCTGCACACGCCAGTATTCTAGGCTTTATTTCATTTCTGCACATGCAATAATCTAGAATCTCAACCTGAGCCAAATTTCAAAAGATAACCACCATCCAGACACATCCAGAGTATCAAATAATGTGTGAATACATCTGGACATTTATAAGCATTACAGCTAAAATTCAATAAGCTCTATTATACCCACGTCGTCCAACTCTAAACCTAAACCGAATTTCAAATTTGTAACTGCAGAATTGACCTCAGCAGCAGTTGGGACTGCTAAAAAGAAAAAAAAGTGTTAATTTGTCCAATTCAGACATTGTTTGACATTCTGGGTGTCTCCAGGTGAAGTTTGCTATAACTGATCGCTTATCGCTTGCCAAGCCAGCACGGTCATATTAAACACCATCTGGAGATGACTGATTGGTTGGTATGACCCAGCCAGCCGTTTCTTCACCATTTCATTGAGTGCTGGCTTGAGTGCTTAATAGTGGTAGGCGGAATTGATTCCAAAGTACTCGAATCCAACAATGGAATCGAAAAGTGAACCGGAATTGACATCAATTACCAGTAATTTCCACTTCATAGAAAGAAGCGTTTTGTTTTTTCAGGGAAATTTATTTTGTCCGTATTGGGAATGTTTGGTTACTCATAGCTTGGTAATATTGTCACAGTTGTGGAAATTCACAGAACACCATGCGCGCTGGAACGCCAAGCAGTCAGTCTGTCGGGGTTCGGAGTCGAGTGAAGTGGAGCTTAGAGTCCGGTGGAGAGTGCCAAGGTTCGAGTCCAGTGGAGGGCTGTTGGCCGTCGGAGCGCAGCGGAGCCTGGAGTCCGGAGAAGTTCGAGTCCAGTGCAGGGCTGTTGGGCGGTGGAGGCAGCCGGCGAGAAGTCGCCAACCAGCGGCATAACGGTCCGAGGTGATCGGGCCCCGGGACGGATCGAACGACGCTGAGGAGTGAGCGGGCTCTTAAGAGAGCATCAACTCTAAAAGAGCAAGGCCCGTTCGCTCCTCTGAAGCGTCGTCGGCTAGGCCCGATCGACCAGGCCGCACGGCAAGGCCCAGACCAACCGAGTCGCCATCACACCAGCTGCCGTGTTGACGACGAGACATCGGGGGTCATCCAGCAAGTCACCACGAGGGTGGCAGATAACCTGCGCGGTCTCGCAGAGCTCTTTCGGTCTTCAAAGCTCCGCGGAAACATTAAAGGCCTACGGGTCCTGTTCTACCCTTTCCTTTCCTGGGGTTTTCTTTGCATGGAAGTTGTGGCGCCTTGTCCTTAAGTAGTGAACTGACAGTGATTGTGTAAATAATAAATAGAACGGCTGTAGTTCTTTTGTTTGCTCGTGTCTTGTCCCTTCCCCCATTAATTGCCTTGACTGCATGCGTGCATGTGTTCTAAATAAATGTCCCCTTTTGTTGAATATTCACCTGCTCGTTGCGTCCCTTCCTCCATTGAGCTGTCGTAATTGCATTGGGAATATTAGCTGGTTTTTATAACCGATAAGATAACCGGGTCCGACGGGGTTTGGCGATAATAAACCGCTCGGCAAATCGCAAACGGAACGAGCTGCTTAAAAGCGGCTCGTTTTCGTGCAGGCTCCGTTGAGGTGCAAATCCCCGGCATTTCTGTCTGCGCAAATAATTAGCTACATCGACAATTCGGCGATGAACCTTGTAGCGCATGGACAGAAAAGTTGGCTGATCTACGGTGTGGTTAAAAACACACCCGTAGCTGGATTTTGGCGTTGATCCGAAAGCTACGACTGGATTGCCCGTCCGGTGGGCGCGCGGCCGCAATTAGCTAAAAGCGGTCGTCTGCAAGCCGAACGGATGAAAACCACAAGAATATTAATGGAAAAGGAACACGCCCCAAAGGCGTGTTCCTTTTAAGTGAATAGCAAGGCATTTATCGTTGGCCGATAAAGTATGCTGTTTGTTTTGCTGACGAACAGGTAGGCAATATATCGGCTGATAAAGTTTTAACACATCGTTCAAAAGCTCCAGAAATGTAGTTTGGAACTGCAATTTGGAAAAGAATAATGTCTGAAAGTTACATGCTCACTTTGTTCAATCGACCTTACTCATTACTCATTACTTTAATACGTCCAATATGCTGAAACATTTGAAAAAACAAACACCACGAGAGTACCTATTAGTGATGGTTAAGAATGCGGATTCAAAGAAACCAAAGTCTGCAACAGTAACAAGTTCGCTTTCACAATCAATGATTGAAAGCACTTTCGCCCTGGTAATGCCCCAGTAGACTGCCTTCCCTTCCCCTCACGCTGCCTTCCCCTCCCGCCGCCTTCACTTCCCCTCCCATCGCCTTTCCTTCCTCTCCCCTCACGCCGCCTTCCCTTCCCTTCACACAGCATTCCCCTTTCTTTCCCGTCATGCTGCCTTCCCTCCCCATCCCCCCACAGTTACCTCCTCCCAAACCCCTTCCCCTCTCCACTCCCCATGGACATCTCTGGGAGGTCTCAGCATGTTGCTGCATTGACGTGTTGTTTCAACACAGTTTTGATATACCATACTCTGTTTTTAGAATGTTTTAGAGTAAATGCGTTCAATACTGTACTACCCTCACCCCCACCTCCACAAGTCCCACTACCAACAGCAAATCCAGAATCTCCTCCCTCACACGTACCTCCTCCCCACTTTCCCGTCCCCCCCCTTCATCCTCACTTCGACCCCCACCCCCCTCCCATAGTGCATAGCGATGTTTGGAGAGGTGTCACTCTCCCCCACCCCCCTCTTCCTCGCTCTTCCTTTCTCACCGCCTTCTCGCTTCACCCTCTCTCTCCTCTCCCTCCCCTCTTCCTACCCCCACAACCCTCAATATTCCCATCAGCGAAGCGATGGGTTGCATTTGCTAGTAATAATAAGTGTGTGTGTGTGTGTGTGTGTGTGTGTGCGTGCGTGTATGTGTGCGTGTGTGTGCGTGTGTGTGCGTGTGTGTGCGTGTGTGTGTGTTACCGTTTCCTCTATAACTCCAAATCCATGAAACCTTACGGCCCATCACTTTGCATGCAAACTAAGGAACTCCAAGGGAGTGCATGAATGAAAATAGGTTATTTGCATAAATTTAAACACCCCTTTTGAAGATTATTATTGGGGTGCTTATTGTCAAAAAAACAAAAAAAGCCATCTTGATCAGCCCACAATCACCTTGCAGGGGTCTGAAGCCACATTTTGTTTCGAGCCAGGTGGAACAGGCCATATTTGCGAGATTTAAAAAAATATATATTTTTTACACTGATCGCATTTTTCACCTTTTTGTGTGACCTGCTTTCATTATATACTGGCAAATACCACCTGTTGCTTTGCTGACAGGAATAAGAAGAGAGGGGGAGAGAAAGAGGGATGGGAGAGAGTGGGGGCAGGGGAAAAGAGGAGGGGAAAAGAGGAGGGGTGGGGGGAGAAAAGTGAGGGAGGAAGGAATTTGAGAGGGAGGGGGAGGGGAAGAGACAGAGAGGAGGGGGAGAGAGAGAGAGTGGGGGAAGGAAAGGCAGCGTGAGGGGAGGGGAAGGAAAGGCAGCAGGAAGGGAAGGTAGTGTGGGGAGGGGAAGGGAAGGCAGCGTGAGGGGATGGTCCGTCTGGCTATAACCACCATCTGGATATGTGTGGAGAGAACCACTGTCTGGTCATAATCACTGGAGATGGAGACAAGGAGTGGGGGACAGAAGGAGAGGGGTGAAGAGACAGATGTGGGAGGAGGGTGCTGCACTGTAGTAGGAGGGGGTGGGGCGAGGATGAGAGAAACAGAGAGGTGGGAGGAGGGGAGTGAGCAGAGAGAATGTTATGCTACACACACACACACACACACACACACACACACACACACACACACACACACACACACACACACACACACACACACACACACACCTCATCCATTTATAGTGCAGAGATGGATATGGATGCTGGCCACCTCTCTGTCTGGTCTGTCATCCATGCACTCTGAAACAGCAGAAGGGAATGAGTTTAAACTTTGTATTTATACTTGGGGTGTACCTGGGAATGTTACCGGTGGTTAATAACATTCATAGCCCGTTTTTTTGGTGTAAGTGGCAATGCATATTCTCCACGTAAATGTGTCCTGTGTAGCGCCATTCTTGCTGGGAGTGGGTGTTGCACGTCATCATAAAATAAAAGTCAATTCTCTTTGAAAAAAAAACTATAATATCCTATTAGCTTTATATAATTCTGTCTGTCTGTTTTGGACACACTCTTAAAGTGCAGGATGGAATGAGTTGAAACTCGGTGGTTATACTCAGGGTGTGCAGCAGAAATTTCTTAAAGTTGGGTTGGTTACACTCAACATATTCTAAACAATAAAGTGAGCTAATTGTCATACTGCACTGTTTGTGGGGGCTGGTAAGATGACCTGCAGGTATGCACTCACCTCGAAGCTGTCTCGCCTGGGTTTAAATCCAAACCCAGCTATATATTGTCATCCTGGTGTTTCACAGGCAGGGTGATTTATCAATGTGTGAGCCGTCCCTCGGATGGATGTTAAAGTCGGCGTCCCTTCTGCCAACATTAGTTGGTATATGTTAAAGATCCCACGGTGTTCTTCCTAAGAATGGGAAAACTATCACCGGCATGATGGCTAAATCGCAAATTCCTGTCCTATCTACTGCTGGGAAGACAATGGCAAACCACCTCCTGTAACCCTTACCAAGAAACTGCTTCAGCAGCACACACGCTCTCGAACAGAGTATGGTACACCAAAACTGTTTGTTGGTTTTCACTTACATTTTAACGTAAACAATTCTCTGAAGGAAACCCATTCGTTTCAGGCTCAGCTTTTAAAGCCCAACCTGAAGAGTATACAGGGCCATCCAGACAGTGTTGGGAGGAACTATGTATTTCCAGACAGTGTTGGCAGGAATAACAAATGTTTTCTCAATGTATATATAAAAAAACAACATGCTTCTAAAGAAAAATAATGGCAGGAAAACAAGTCGCTCAAAGCGAACACGTGAAATCAGAGCTGTGGAGAACCAGAAGCAACATTGTCAAGCAGCTAACCGTGTGTCCCATGCTGAAGTCTGAGCATTGGAGAGGCAGGAGCACCAGCGAGGTTATTGCACACCTGAACAATCAGCTGCTATCATAGGTGCAATACTGTTACTTTATGTCTATCGCTTTTCTGAACCTTATGCTAATTTTTTTAATGATCACCACCTCGCAACCATTGACTTGCTGAAAGTAGATGGCGCCACAGAATAACTAAAAATGCTCAATTTGAAGCAGACTCAGGGATGACCCAATGGATTTGGCGGACTGGGTGAATCGGTGAACGGAGGAGATGATAAATAGAGGGGGAAGTGGGTAAAGGGGGAATCCAGTGAAGGGACAGACAGGTACGTTTTCAGGTTGCAATGGGCCATTCAGTAAGAAGTTCATTACAAAGAGACATCTGTCACCAGAAACAACTCGTTTGAGCCTTCTTAATCAGAACAAAACTCTCTCAAAATGTAAACCTTTTACAAGGGAACCTATAACATGATGATCCAATGATGTACTCGGTTGATCATTTGCAAAGATGAGCTTGAAAAAAAGGTTATGACAACAAAAAGGAGATCGAGGTGACGGACCGAAAACAGAGAATAGGATCTTTTATTAATTGGGTATTGAGCAAAAAGTAAGTGGCAGAGAGAAAATGCATGATGGTTGAACAAAGAATTTGTTCACCCATTACAATAATATAATTTCCACACATCTATCACGTTTCTGAAGAAGAGTTTGTAACTAGAAGGGGCTGCAATAAATACAGTTAAGGGAAATACAAGGCAATGCTCAGAAAGAAACAACAAACAAACAAAAAAAAAATCCCCCTCTCTTTTCAATAAATCATAATTTCCTCACCGATTACTACAATCCTGATTCTAAAATATTTAAGCATCAACTGCCACTTTCTGACCTCACTGTTCATTTGCATATCTAGAATATGCAAATGCAAGCTACGACACCGAGCCATCAAACCAAACATCCTGCGCCGAGCTTAAACGGCAGACGCTCGTGCCGATAGTTTTCCACTTGGAGGGACGTCTTGAGGCCTATGGATTTGCGAGTCCCCAATGCCAATAATAGCCATCACGAGGTTTGAGGTTCCAAGTTGATACAAGACGGCATTCAGTCAAGAGGTGAACGGCAGCATTTATTAATCTATTTGTTTCCTTTTTGGCAAAAAAGAACGTGCATCAAGTCGTAAAAACAAAATGTGATGAAATGACATCAATCTCGAGCAGAAAACCGCCAGTTGCAAGGCCATTTTTGGCGCCATATAGCAAGTCAACCTTCAATAAACCTTTCCAACCAATGCTTCACAAAGGCCTCAAGATTGAATATCTGGAGAGAAGTTGGCTTTGAGCTGCATCATCGGTCCTGTACCAGAGAGTAAGGCAGGATGGAGTCAACGCAGAAAAGGGTCGTGCTAGCTCTGAGAAAAGCCAAAGGTGGAACTTGGATGGATTGAAGGGAGCAGCACTTCAAGGGGTCCTCTTAGAGAGAATCAGTTCTGAATTCAAACATAGGTGACTGGTCTTTCCACAGAACCTTTCTTCAACTCTTGGTGGAATGAGCTCCTCCATAATTACAAGATACAGAAGGTCTTTTTTAACTCCATGATGAGTTGCCAGTCGGACTTCTGCATGTCTTCTCGAAACCAGTCCTTGAGAGCATTGATCGAATCCCGGCTGATCTGCAGGAAACCAGCAATCAAAAGTCAATACATGTGTTGCATGAAAGTTGTCCATGAGAACAGCATTCATCTACCATATCTTCGCTCGTGAAAGATCAAATATTAGTTACAGCACAGAATCAACAAGGATGTTTTCAGAGGACAGAGGACAGCTCCGCAACTGCACCTTAAACTTAAAATGCGATGTGTAAATTTTACATTTTAATTATGAAACAAATATGTAGGTGGTGGAGATGGTAAAGTTTACTTAAATAAATTATATTAACCTGGTGTTGGCTTAGCGGTTAGGGTGGTGGCTTGGGATCCTAACGTCCTGAGTTCAAGCCCCGGTGTCCACTGAATTAACACCAGTGGGTTGACTCAGCCTGTCATCCTTCCGTGGTCAGCGAAACGAGTACCAGTGCAGCCAAAAGGCTATACACGAAGGGAAGGGGTATTGACGGATTTATTAAATCTGGTATTGGTGTGGTGCAGGCATGATGGGCCGAATGGCCTCCTGTGCAAAATTTCCTTGTAAAAAAAAAAAAAAGCAAGAAAAAAAACATACCCATCAGAGATGGGGAATCCCCCGCCATTGAAAAATTTCAAATCGATATGGCGAACAGTTTATGAGTTATCACACTCACAGCTATAAATGTTGACGCCCAGCCAGCTGGACGGACGGACGGGTGACAACAATATCCCCCTTCCGCCACGTGGCGGGGGGGGGGGGGATAAAAACATACCCATTAGAGATGGGGAATCCCCTGCCAATGAAAAATTTCAAATTGATATGGGGAACAGTTTATGAGTTATCGCACTCACAGCTATAAATGTTGGCGCCCAGCCGGACGGACGGACGGACAGCCGGGTTACAACAATATCCCCCTTCCACCACGTGGCGGGGGATAAAAACAAGCAATTCATGGTCGTGGAGATGGTAAAGTGTATATTAATAAATAATGGTTCCCAATCATACATTGCACAATCGCTGTACTATTCTGTCCCATAATTTGCAGACACGTGCCGAACACGAAATAAATATGTCCGGTCGTTTTTGAGCATAGGCTGCGGACGGATGCACAGACATGACCCAAAATAGAAGCCCTCAGTGGGGCAGACGCTTCGTTTGGGGTTCACAAAAACACCGAAATGCCCGTGGTCACTTATGTTATTAAAAATTCAATGCTAGATTGTGAAACTTGGAGAAACAACACAATCTCTGAAAAGGAATCAAATCGAACTCTCTCTCCCATATTTTGCATATTGCTAAAATCTGTAAATCGATTTTCTTCAATCGGCGCAATATTGCTCATATCCGATCACACCGAAGTAAGAAGATTACTGAGACTTTTTGCTTCATACTCGCCAAACATCATCGGAATGTAATCGCTAATCTCATCACAAAATTAGCGATTTGTGTGGGCGGCAAAAGAAGTCAGGACAAAGAGGGAATAAAATACCTCAAACGGCGATTGATCCGCCACGCAGAGAAGAGAAGCTGACGTCTCGGGCCTTACCTTTGTCGGAGCAAAAGAGAAAGGGTTTGTGCCAGTGCTTTCCCTTGTGCTCTGACGAAGGAAAAGCCCCGAAACGTCAGCTTCTCTTCTCTCCAAATATCATACTTTGATGACTGCAATGTCGTTAAGCAGGCTCACCAGTATCCTTTCCGAGGCCATGATAACATATTCAGAATTGGACACACGGTTACATAACGCAGAGTTCAATGCTGAGCTTGTTCATTTGGTAATTTTGAGAACATCATTACAATCGTAGAGTCCTCACTGGCTCGGTGTGCAAACAGATACAGTGGCCTGCAATAGTTTTCCCCTCTACCAATAATGCCACATTTGGATTAATTACAAACTACGTAAAAAACAATTTGTCCAAATGAACTATCTGATGAATGATTGAAGAGATCAAACTAAACACACTGTTATAGTTGAAGGAGGTGACATGTCAGGAATACCTGTGAAAAACACGTGTACAAGTCAAAATTCACTGGTTGTAAACGTATTCAGCCCCTTTGGACAGTACTTGGTGGAAGAACCTTTTGCAGCAATGACTGCTACGAGTCTTTGTGGGTAGGTCTCCACCAGCTTTGTACAGCGAGATGGTGAAATTCTTCGCCCATCCATCACGTGAAAATTGCTCGAGTTCTGCCAAGTTTGATGGGGATCGTCAATGGACTGCAATCTTCAAGTCTCGCCATAAATGTTCATTTGGGTTCAAGTCAGGACTTTGGACCACTCAAGAACATTTATTTCCTTCTTATTCAGCCACTCCAGTGTGACTTTAGCTTTGTGCTTCGGATCATTGTCCTGCTGAAATGTGAATCACCTACCCAGTTTAAGATTCATGGCTGACTCAAGCAGGTTTTCATCGAGGATTCTCCTGCACTTATCCCTTCTATCCTGACAAGTAATGGCTTCTTTCTTACCACCTGTCCAGAGAGGCCAGCTTTGTGAAGGGAACTGGTTATTGTTGATTGATGAACACTGACCCCATCTTGGACAAAGAGCCTTGCAGATCTTTAAAAGTCATTGTTCGATGTACAATTACATGCCAAACCAGTTTCCTGCTTCCCGGCTGCTGAGTTTGGATGGATGACCTGATCTCGGTAGAGTCTGGGTGGTATGATATGTCTTCCACTTGTTAATGATGGATTTCTCCGTACTCAGAGGGAAATGAGCGACTTTGAAATCTTATTATAACCCTCTCCTGAACGATGCTTCTCCACCACTTCATGTCTGAATTCTTTGGAAAGCTCTGGTTTTCATGGTTATGCTGTTGGTTTACCAAGTGAGTTTCACAATAAAACTCCTTAAATAAGTGGAGGAGTTTAATTTTTAAGTTAAACCACTGATTATTACACAGAGGTGAAATCTATTACACTTATTTTGTAAACGTTCAAACAAATAATTTACTCCTGAAGTGCTTTAGGGTTAATTAGGTGAAGGGTTTGAATTCTTCTGTAACTGAGAGTCATCTGATTTTCACTGTTAATCCAACTTATTTATATTTTATCTGAATTTTAAAATTTTATCACTTTGGAGTAGTTTGTGAAGACTATATATAGTAACTTTGATTTGAGAGCATCATGAAATAAACTCAGAGAGCATCAAAATGTGAAAACTTTGGAGGGGGTGAATAGTTTTGCAGGCCACTGTATGTGTGCATGTATGTATGTATGTATGTATGTATGTATGTGATTGTACGTATGTGATTATATGTATGTATGTGAATGTATGTATATATGTATGTGATTGTATGCATGTATGTGTGTCCGTGTGTGTGTATGCGTGCGTGTGTGTGTGTGTATGTGTGTATGTACGTGCGTATGTACGTGTGTGTGTATGTGTGTATGTATGCATGTGTGTATGTGTGTGCGATATGTATGTATGCATGTGATTATATGTATGCATGTATGTGATTATGTGTGTGTGTGTGTGTGTGTGTGTGTGTGTGTGTGTGTGTGTGTGTGTGTGTGTGTGTGTGTGTGTGTGTATGTATGTATGTATGTATGCGATATGTATGTGATTATGTGTTTGTATGTATGTATGTATGTGTGTATGTATGTGTGTATGTATGTAGTATGTATGTGTGTATGTGTGTATGCATGCATGTATGTATGTGATTGTACGTATGTGATTATATGTATGTATGTGAATGTATGTATATATGTATGTGATTGTATGCATGTATGTGTGTCCGTGTGTGTGTATGCGTGCGTGTGTGTGTGTATGTGTGTATGTACGTGCGTATGTACGTGTGTGTATGTGTGCATGTATGCATGTGTGTATGTGTGTGCGATATGTATGTATGCATGTGATTATATGTATGCATGTATGTGATTATGTGTGTGTGTGTGTGTGTGTGTGTGTGTGTGTGTGTGTGTGTATGTATGTGATATGTATGTGATTATGTGTTTGTATGTATGTATGTGTGTATGTATGTGTGTATGTATGTGTGTATGTATGTAGTATGTATGTGTGTATGTGTGTATGTATGTATGTATGTATGTATGTATGTATGTATGTATGTATGTGATTATATGTATGTGTATGAATGTATATATGTAAGTGTGTCTATGCGATATGTATGTATGTGATTGTATGTGATTGTATGTATGCATGTGATTGTATGTATGCATGTATGTATGTATGTGTGTGTATGCCATATGTATGTATGTGATTGTATGTATGTATGTGATTGTATGTATGTATGTATGTGTGTGTATGAGATATGTATGTATGTGATTGTATGTATGCATGTGATTGTATGTATGTATGCGTGTATGTGTGTGTGTGTGTGTGTGTGTATGTATGTATGCATGTATGCATGTATGCATGTGTTTGTGTGTGTGTGTGTGTGTGTGTGTGTGTGTGTGTGTGTGTGTGTGTGTGTGTGTGTGTGTATGCATGTGTGTATGTATGTATGTATGTATGCATGTGTGTATGTATGTATGTATGTATGTATGTATGTATGTGTGTCTGTGGATGTGCAGTGGCGAGAACAAGTATTTGATACACTGCCGATTTTGCAGGTTTTCCCACTTACAAAGCACGTAGAGGTCTGTAATTTTTTATCATAGGTACACTTCAACTGTGAAAGACGGAATCTAAAACAAAAATCCTGAAAATCACATTGTATGATTTTTAAATAATTCATTTGCATTTTATTGCATGAAATAAGTATTTGATACATCAGAAAAACAGAACTTAATATTTGGTACAGAAACCTTTGTTTGCAATTACAGAGATCAGACGTTTCCTATAGTTTTTAACCAGGTTTGCACAGACTGCAGCAGGGATTTTGGCCCAATCCTCTACACAGATCTTCTCCAGATCCTTCAGGTTTCGGAGCTGTCACTGGGCAACACAGACTTTCAGCTCCCTCCAAAGATTTTCTATTGGGTTCAGGTCTGGAGACTGGCTAGGCCACTCCAGGACCTTGAGATGATTCTTACGGAGCCACTCCTTAGTTGCCCTGGCTGTGTGTTTTGGGTCGTTGTCATGCTGGAAGACCCAGCCACACCCCATCTTCAATGCTCTTGTTGAGGGAAGGAGGTTGTTGGCCAAGATCTCGCGATACATGGCCCCATCCATCCTCCCATCAATACGGTGCAGTCGTCCTGTCCCCTTTGCAGAAAAGCATCCCCAAAGAATGATGTTTCCACCTCCATGCTTCACGGTTGGGATGGTGTTCTGGGGGTTGTACTCATCCTTCTTCTTCCTCCAAACACGGCGAGTGGAGTTTAAACCAAAAGCTCTATTTTGGTCTCATCAGACCACATGACCTTCTCCCATTCCTCCTCTTGATCATCCAGATGGTCATTGGTAAACTTCAGACGGGCCTGGAGATGCGCTGGCTTGAGCAGAGGGATTTTATGTACGTGCGCTGCACGATTTTAATCCACGACGGCGTAGTGTGTTACTTATGGTTTTCTTTGAGATTGTGGTCCCAGCTCTCTTCAGGTCATTGACCAGGTCCTGCCGTGTAGTTCTGGGCTGATCCCTCACCTTTCTCATGATCATTGAGGCTCCAGAAGGTGAGATCTTGCATGGAGCCCCAGACCGAGGGAGATTGACTGTTATCTTGAACTTCTTCCATTTTCTAATAATTGCGCCAACAGGTGTTGCCTTCTCACCAAGCTGCTTGCCTATTGTCCTGTAGCCCATCCCAGCCTTGTGCAAGTCTACAATTTTGTCCATGATGTCCTTAGACAGCTCTCTGGTCTTGCCCATTATAGAGAGGTTGGAGTCTGATTGATTGAGTGTGGACAGGTGTCTTTTATGCAGATAACGAGTTCAAACAGGTGCAGTTAATACAGGTAATGAGTGGAGAATGGGAGGGCTTCTTAAAGACAAAACTAACAGGTCTGTGAGAGCCGGAATTCTTACTGGTTGGAAGGTGATCAAATACTTATTTCATGCAATAAAATGCAACTTAATTATTTAAAAATCATACAATGTGATTTTCAGGATTTTTGTTTTAGATTCCGTCTTTCACAGTTGAAGTGTACCTGTGATAAAAATTACAGACCTCTACGTGCTTTGTATGTGGGAAAACCTGCAAAATCGGCAGTGTATCAAATACTTGTTCTCCCCACTGTATGCATGTATGTATGTATATGGTATTAAAAGATTGCTTATAACCTTCAAAGCCAAAAATAAATTGGTTCCCATGTACATTTCTGATCTCACAACACTTTCACGAGCCTCGATGTAGTCGAGAGAAAAAGAGGAATTTCCTGGTTATTCTTCAACATTGGATAAAAAAACAAAAAAACTTTTGGTGACTGAGCATCATTCAGATATGCTGGGCCCACAGGATGGCCAAGAGGTACGTACACTCGCCTTTGAGCAGTCTCGCCTGGATTCAAATCTCGGCCCAGCTACAAACGGTCATCCTGGTATCTTGTAGGCTTAGTGAGGTGTCCATGTGTGTGCCTTCTCTCGGATGGATCATAAACTGGGAGTCCCACCTGCTAGAATTAGTTGGTGGAGGTTAAAGATCCCACGGTATCCTTTTAAAAACTTTAACCATTATCTCTTCTTTCATTGCCAGGTGCATTGAGATTTTACTTTGAAATGAAAAGTGCGATACAAGAAATTGATTCTGCTGCAGCTCGATGGTGAGGGAGTGCTCGGAGAGATCAAAACAAGAGGATATTTGAATCATCCGATGATGATGTCACATCACAGTGTGAGAAGATTCAAGCAATCAATCCAGCTGGAAACAAGTATCAACCATTCTCTCACCTCGTTCCTATGAAGACTCGTTTACAACACAAAGTTTTCGAGGCCATTTGGGACCAGACCGGTGAGCGTGAAAGTGCGTTTGGCGTTCACACCATAGCCCAGCACGAATAATAATATGTAACATTTTCCTAAGTGACATCACGCACGACTTAACTGGCACTGTGCAGACTCTTCTGACCACGGTGAAGTCAGTAGCTGCACTTGCATGGTTTCCCAGCAGTGACACAAACTCTTTGCCAACAAAGACTCAGGAATGTCTGCCATTTTTTCCCTTTCCAAAATCAAGTAGAGCGATGACTGATTGGCTGCTTCTACACAGCGTGAATTGGCTGCAACGGCAATGGTATCCGAGTGGGTGACTCGCCGTGCAACAACCCACCCACGACCCATCGGATTGGTTAGGAACAACTTAATGCGGCTCTGCCAAATCCCAAATGGCCTCAAAGCTGAAGTGTAAATGTGCCGATTGGGACAGTGACAGTGACATACATAACTTTCCTCTGCACTTACCCATTCTTAATTATCAGCCACAACTACAATCAGGGAGAAGAAAGCACTAGCCCAACTGTATGATGCCTGAGGAAGAGTTTGAAGAGTCAACCAAATCATGACAAATAAATCATGAAAACAAACGCTGCGTCGAGCATGCTTTTCCACCTGTTCCTTTCTTCACAATGGACATTCATGAATTGAGGGGCAGCGCATGTACATGCACGATGCTTGCAAACCCACTTTGTGGTTGTGGATGGCCGAGTTATGGCAGATTGTTGGCAACCCATCCACAACCACAGTTCTCATTTTGGCCGTGGCGACAGGACGCCAAACACGTAGGTCCTCTGAAATAAAGCGTCGACAACAAAGCACAATCGTAAAATGCAGGTGTTTATACTTCACCTTGCTGACGAGAAAATCCGTAGCTTCAAAATGTCGTCCATACATCTTGGGCGTCTCTCCTGACACCGCCTCAATTTTCACACACACTTCTTGTCCTTTCCGTGCCACATCCACTGGTTTGTGATTGACCTCTATTCCTCCCACAATTCCAATGTCGATGAACTGTACAGTTGCGAAGAAAGGCACAAGCACATCTCTTGGCCACACGATACTCCATTGTTAAAAAAATAAGCAAAATTCAAATCAAATCTGCAAGTTTAGAAGCTTCTGATGAGTAAGATATAAATGCAAGACGAGTACAATATTACAGCTTTCATAATCTTCACAGGTGATCACATTTACGTTTTACAACACGACAACGTTTAGATACATGATATATTTCAGAGGTGAAAAAAAATTATTGGAATTTATTCACTCACTGGTGTATATTCAAATATGAAATAAGGGATATTTCTGCTATCCTCCTGGAAGAGCACAAACAAACTAGATATCTGAGATCACAAAGCGATCGCTAAGGGTCAGCACACATACCTCCCCTGAGCGGGGGAGGCTTACCCTTGGCCCACAATTCAATGAAGGTCATATTTTGTTTGGACCACCATATGACCTTGGGCTTCAACATTTATGGATAGATCGTAGATTTAAAAAAAAAAGTATCTCAGTCTACAATCTGTCCATAAAACTCAACATCATGAAAATCGGAGGAAAATTATTCAAGTGATGGTGAAAAAGGTGTTTTTTTTTGTGTGAATTAGGTGACAATCTGAAAAAAGTAGGTCAAGGACACTAAACAAATATCAGGTGCACAACTTCAGTGCAGGTACGCTGTTATGATGCAAAAACATCTTGGAACCCACATTGGCAAAATTGAGTGACAACAAGAACAATGTGTTCTTCTTTTTGTTATTTTTTTTTCTTATTTTCAGAACGGTATTTCACCTTGACCTTTTACCCGAACGGGGATGATTGAAGTTAAGTTTAAATGCTAAATGCTCTTGGCTATCCAGAGAGGGCAATTTAGTTCTGATTGGACAAACCATAGTTGAGTTGTGGTGAAAATATGTTAACATGTCAATAGTTGGGTCATGACCTTAAAATTAGGTTAAGGTCAAAAAAGCAATGAGAGAGAGAGGAGAGGAGAGGAGAGGAGAGGAGAGGAGAGGAGAGGAGAGGAGAGGAGAGGAGAGGAGAGGAGAGGAGAGGAGAGGAGAGGAGAGGAGAGGAGAGGAGAGGAGAGGAGAGGAAAGGAGAGGAGAGGAGAGGAGAGGAGAGAGGAGAGGAGAGGAGAGGAGAGGAGAGGAGAGAGAGATATATATATATATATATATATATATATATATATATATATATATATATATATATATATATATATATAGAGAGAGCACGCACGCACGCACGCACGCACGCACGCACGCACGCACGCACGCACGCACGCATGCACACACGCACACACACACACACAACCTGTATTCACTCAGTTCACCCCCCCCCCCACCTCAAAATGGCCACCGTTTCTTGCTAAACTTTAAATGAACAGTGGAAAAACACAGAATGAAAACTTGTAAGAGGTAATAGTTTTCTCTTATTCAATTCCCCTTCAAGGCCAACTCACCCCCTTGCTGGGCACACAAAGAACTGTTCCAATCTTCAACTGTCCAGCCTCCACATTTACTCCAACCACAACCGGGTCTCGGCTTTTGAACACAAATTGTGGCATGATGCGGAGTTTGCAAGGAAAGACGGCAATATGTCTGCAAGGCAAAATCGTCCAAGATATTACACAATTAAGGCAATATACAGAGTGGTTAAAAACGATGTGCAACCTTTGAAACAGCTGCCATTATTTGAATAACATTATTTGAATAACAATAATGCCAAATAACATTATCTTGCTAAACTTGCACAGCTAGTGGGAACTCCTCGCAAGACCGTGGCCAGAATAATACACGATGACCTGAAACTGTCATCAGTACAAGATAGTTACTGCAGCACCAGACCAAAATAAATAAGAGGGAGAGGTACAAATTTTGCACCGCCATTTTATCGACGTCTTATTTAGTGATGAGGCCCATTGCCGTTTCAGTGGCCACGTGAATAAACAGAACATGCAAGTTTTGTTAAAATACAAACCGCACGAACGTATGGAACAACCTGTTTCTGCAGCGAAAGCAACAGTTTCGCGTGCTATCAGATCAAGTGGTATAATAGGACCTTTCTTCTTTGAGAACGAAGTCAGACAAAGAGTGACAGTCAACACAGACAGATACGTGGACGTGCTGCAGAGAAAATGCCTTCTGGCACTGAGAACGAAGCAAGACATCGCAATCGATTTGCTCATCTTCCAGCATCTTGCATTCAATTTTGTCAGGCACCCCACACTGATTTCCAAACTGTCAACTCATGGAACCCAGTGCTCCCTCTTAGAATGGCTATCAGATCTTCATCGATCTCTGAAGTAGCTGGTTGCTTTGGGCAATTATTCTATGCTATACCCACATGAGTGACTTTGTGCAAGAAAGACCCTTGTTCTCAGAAGTATATTTCTAAGTATTGGAAGGACCCCCCCCTCCCCCTCCACCAATATATTTCCATGGTCAGCCTCTGAGAGATATACTTTGGGCCTCATTACTGGTGATAACCAGTGCTGGGAAGATCAAATTTCGAAGCTGACCTCCAAAATCCAGCCAATGCATCAGAATTCTTCACAAGGTCAAATCCTTCCTCTGCTGTCTTAAACCGTGGAGGGAGGAGTCAAAGTCAACAAATGGCATACAAAGCTTATATCCGTTGTGTCATGGAATACGACACTCCACAGTCGAATGGCGCTGCTGCATGCAATTTTGCCCTCCTTGAGGCTGTAATCTTAGACCATCCCCCAGTTTTGTCACTGACAACTCAACCCAACAATTACGAGTGATGCATTCTGACTGCTGTGAATTCGTGCCTCAACATCAGACTTCTGTAACTTGCTGGGGTTGCCCGCGCCGACAATTTCAGCGTAATTTGCAAAAAAAATTTTCACAAAACAACCTCTTCCATTAGCTTTGATATTATAGAAAAAGAGGACAAATCACATACCTGAACTCCTCTTGCTTTTTCCTCCTGATGTCAGCACGATATTTCATAAAGGAATCGAAGAGGTGGTAGATTATGTCTGCACTGAATACTTTCACACCCAGATAGTCCGCCATATCCTGCGCCTCTCTCTCCACTTTGACATCAAATGCCAAAATAACCGCGTACCTGTTGTGCAGGTTGAAGGCAACAATAAAAGTGAAATATCGGGGGCGATCAACGCTGCCAAATCAGTGACCGCAAGGAGAAAAATGGACATTACTCACTGGTTGTCATGTTCCAACATTGCGGATGCCTTCATGACGTCTCTCTTGTGCACTGGACCAATGTTAATTCCTGCATACTGAACAAAGAAGAAAAAGAAAAACAGCAAAATTGGCTCATCAATTAATGACATTTTCAAAGTGCATGAAACGGCAAACAACGAGAACTGCACTCGTGGAGCACATATAGTCTCACCTCGCGCGTTCATTCTGAATAAAAATACCATCGTTAACCGAACACGCTATTATTATCACCCAGATACCTGTATCATCCATGCACCCTATGATGTCACAGAGTGTCTTGCCATTGGTTAGGACGTCATAAATTACATTTTTCACTCACATCGGCTCGTACATCAGATATATGAAGTTTCTGATTTTTCGGATAAGGATTTTAATGCAACCAATTATGGTGGGAATACCACTTCACCGATGATGTCATCGTAATCACCCTATACGCCCCATGGGGAGTTGATGACATATGCCAAGTTTCAATTTTTTTTGTTGAGCGGTTTCAGTGAAAAAGATTGCCCAATTTTTTTTTTCTCTTTAATCCAATATGGATGCCATATCATGTGACCTATGACATCAAAGTTATTAGTAAAATATTCTCTACGGGGATCCCTCCTATGTTTAAAGTTTTGCATCGATCTGAGAAGTGGTTGCAGAATTTTATTTTATTTTTGAAAGTGAAGATAGACAGACAGACAGACAGACAGACGCGCGTGCGCGGAGCATTGCAATATTCTTGGCAACCCCTTCAGGCCAAGACTAAAGATGAATAAGTAAAAGTGGTTAACAATTAAAAGAAGGATCTAAGCGTAATCTAAAGTGGGATGAATAAAGGAGACGAGGTGGGAGCAAATGAGGAAAAAATAATGAAACACAAAACCTACAGGAATGCGAGACAGTCTCAAGAACTCGAGCAGAGCTTCAAGGGAACCAAGTGTAGAAGCTTGAACATAAACTCCATGTTCTTCCAGTTTAATGGAATTCAGAGTGTTCTTCAGCTCATTCACCACTTCATCCTGAAAGTGTACAGGGGAGGAAACCGCATGAGAGAGAGAGAGAAAAAAAAAAAATCGCAGGTGCTTTTGTTCCAAAAGCTCAAGAGGTGATGGCGTTTCAAACATCCATACCCGTAACACAGCAATTTCATCGTCATGGTAGGCTACACGCAAAGGTAGACCAGCTAGTGTCTTCTCCAAGTCCTTTGCGATGATCTTCACTCCCTGGGCAGCCACCAAATCTTTACACCTTTCGTACTGATTCTGTGTTAATAAGCAAAAAGGGAAAATGGCAAGTATTATTGGCAGCAGGTATGCCAGGAAAATCCATCCATTGGGACCATACTCTGCGCAGAGCGTTGGTGCCGCCTAAGCAGTCTCCTTGGCTATTGGGCACAATCCTGGATGGGTCGCCACTCCGACACAGGATACCAGGAAGCTGGCACCCATTTTGCCGACCTCGGAAGGATGACAGGCAGTGTCAACCCCACCTGGTATTAGTTCAACAGCCGAGGGGGATTTGAACTCAGGATCCTAGGATCCCAAGCCCACCACCCTAACCATGAAGCAAACACCAGGCATCCAGACAAATGTTGGTGACAAATTTGATAATGATTAATCAAATGCAAAGACATATGCCATACACAATGGCGTGCACGGACGCGTGAAAATTAAGTTGAGAATAACATGCAAAAGTTACTCAAAGACTTTGATGGTGGTATTACTATCGGAGGGACAAAGAAAAACCTAAGTTATGCAGATGATATACATTGGTTCAACGTCCCTCGTCAGGAACCTTGTCAGAAAATATTTAATACAACACAAAACCTCAAGAAACATCCACCAAGATACAAGCTTTATAAATCAATAAAGTGCCCACGAGTCTGTGGAGGATTTCACATCCCATAACACTCATTAAACTTTTGGACATCATCGCTGAGCTACAAAACTAAGCGACTCAAAATAGTCCGACTGTAATTCTTCTTCTTCTTCTTCTTCTTTTCTGACAGCTTACTCCAAATCGGTTTAAATACGAATCTGCAGCATTTTTTAGTGGGAAGGTCCATGAGTACTCGAAATTTCAACAACTTCAAAGGATTCCACAAAAAAGTAGGCACGACTACGCAACGAGGGGTCGGCGGGACCAACGCCCGTCAACAAGCCTGTGGGGATGGGGTTGCACCGATAATTGCCCGAGGGATGATCACACCAATATGGATGCGGCCAATTGGGAAAATATTGCATACATTCCAACAGCAGCGACAACAGAAAACCACTTTTCAATACAAGCGTGGTTAGCGGTGGAACACAGCACGCAGTCTGAGAACCATTGCTGCCAGACGTACAATAAATGCAATCGCATAAATACGATAGAGCAGGCGTGAGTGCACGTGAATAGCGTGCAGGAACTTCCTTCCATCCGTAAATCTGCCTGCAGGCAAGGCAGGAAGGTGGGCACGCAGCGATGCAGTTCCTCTTCGAATCATCACCACCGTTTGTTGCGTTCATCACCATCAGCTAAATATCTGTTTGTTGTGTTCATGTTCCTCAACATTCTGAGAGTTATGCTTTTGGGCTGACCGGTTTAGCGTTCCCATTTGAAGCTCCGCCTCATGATGCAGAAAACCAAAGTTGAAGGAACTGATATACGAGTACAAGTACAATGGTGTCTCTTCACGTCTTCATCCGACACATGACATATGTGCAAGCTACATCATAAACCTTGGTGCACCGAGGTACAACACAAATCAAAGAAAGGTGAGGCACCGAGATATATTAGTGGTGAGGTAACCATAGATTACGATGCATGGTATGAAGAGGAGCGAAAGAGAACACAAAATATTTTGAAAGAACTCTGAGAATCATACCTTCACACGTAACTCTTTCAATGGTTGGGGCATAAGTAGTCCACGGACTTGAGTCACGATAGGACCGTCAACACCTGCCAGGACAATAGTGGCACCCTCACGTAGACACCCATTTGTCAGAATGACATCAATTGTGGTGCCAAGGCCAGGAATAGCCTTCACCTGGAAGATAAATAGAATTGAAATGTCAAACTCAATTGTATTTAATATCCAGGACAGGAAACAAGTGAAATTTAAATCACGATAACTGAAATAATAGCCCCGTGGGGCGACTGATGGTTATTTCCACAACAGGTGGGGTGAAAATGAGGGATTAGGGGGGGGGGAAGAGGCCATGCCCCCCCTTACTGAAATGGTACAGTCATGGGGAGCACAACTTAAAAGTTAATGGCATGGTCTTACGTTTCATGAAATAGTTTGGTCTGTATCGAGCCGGCGGTTTCCGAGAAGATTTTAAAATAAATTACCTGAATTTGAGGTGAAACTCCCTTTTGAGGGTCTTACAGGAAGGGGATCTGGACGAGGAGCACACCCCCATGAGACCTCACTGTTCTGATGTATTGTACCAAATTTGGTCCATATCGGTTGGGCAGTTTGTGAGGAGATGATGTTTTCGTCAAATGTTGACGGTCGTATGTACACGGACGTACACTGGGACCCACTCCACGAGTTTATTCATGAGAAATAACCGAATAATAAAATTAAGAAAATACATTAACTTGTACTCAACATAATACTTTCCAAGCAAAGGGGTGGAAGAATGGGGGTTGAAAAAAAAAAAAAAAACAGGATGAGCCAACAGAAGAGGAAATTCCATGAGGGTGGAGGTGAAGACGACAACAAGGCATGGAGGGTGGAGGTGCAGATGATGACAAAGAGTGCAGGGCTGAGGCGAAGACAAGGTGCGGAGGGCGAAGGCGAAGACGAAGACAAGGTGCGGAGGGCAGAGGCAATGACGATGGCAAGGCGTGGAGGGCGGAGGTGAAGTTGACGGCAATACGTGGATGGTGAAGGCGTGGAAGACGGCAAGGCACAGATGCGAAGACGATGACAAGGTGTGGAGGGCGGAGGTGAAAAGACGGCAACATGTGGACGGCAGAGGCAAGAATGACGACAAGACACAGATGCGAAGATGACAGTAAAGCGTGGAGGGAGGAGGTGAAGACTGATGATGATGGCCCGGTGCAAATAGTGGAAATGAAGTCAACGGCCCGGCACAAAGGGTGGAGACAAAGACGATGGTACGGTGGGGAGGTGATAATGATGGTCCTGCACGGAGGGCCGAGGTGAAAACCATGACCCTGCAGAGAAGGAACAGGCAAAAGACAATGGCACAGTATAAATGGTGGAGAAAAAAAATAATGGCCAGTCGCAGAGACAAACAAACTACCCTTGGCAGAAACAAAGAAAAACAAAAGGCCTCGGCGATGAGTAAACCTCATTGTAAACAAATGATCCACCACAGTGTTCTTCAAATTAATTTTCAAGGGCAAAGACACCCAGTGGTCAAGATATTGTACTGTATCATACCAGATGATTATTTAATGGTCCATTTCATTCACCAGGTGTTTAACATAAAAAAAAAATTCCGTGTACGACGACACTTTAACCGTCCAGCTTATAAATACTCTGCCCGCGGTTTCAAGATGCTTTCGCACGATCTGTTAAAGCAAGATTGTTGACCTGGCAATGATCGTAATGTGACGTCATGTTGTGTTGAAATCGGGGAAAATCAACTTAACATCGAACCTTGAAACCAAATACTCACCTCCATGACCTGTGCAAGGAGCTCTTCAGAAAAGCAGATGTGCTTAGCAAGCAGTGTCTGCGTGAGCTCCACTAACAATGCAATGATGTTCCCGATCCCATCACCAGTGTGTGCAGACGTTGGCACCATGGAGACAAACGTGCGCTGATCTTTATTTTCATAAAAAAGAGCAGCATTCATATGCTGCGTAAGAAGAAAAAAAACAACAAAAAAAAAAACATTGGAATTCAATTTGAGGAGCAAAGTGAATTACAGAAAAAGGGAAATCAATTTATATCCGTTCGCAAGTGCAGCACATCACTCGTCATATGAGAAACGTTGGGTGTACTTTCAAAAACAATTTAATATTCCACTTCAGCCCCCCCTACCTCCTCCTCCCCCCACCCCCGAATAAATAAAGTCTACAATTACAAATAAAAGTGACAGCAGGTTTGACAGCATCTACACATTAGCTTTATAAGAGTGACGAAGGAGGCAAAACAAGTGAAACGTTGAGAGAAATAGGAGATGTAATAAATTTGGGGGCTGGGGGAGGTGGGGGAAGAGGTTAAGTATGTTCTCAAGGTGGGAGAAAAGACAAAAAGAGGTTGAAATAACAAAGACAAGAAAAAGGAGGGGAAAATCTAGGACAGGGACGGGTTGGGGTGAGGGTGGGAGGAGAGGTGAAGGAATTAGTACTACCATTTAGGCATCCTTAACATGTGAACCACACGTTAAGTTAAAATGTGAGTGCAGTTCAAGCATTTCAACCCACCTGCTCAGCAAATTGTGCAATGACAGCATTAACGCGTGAATCAAATTCATCCTTCGTGTTTTTCTTTTGTTTCTTGATGGTGAACACTACATCAGAATCCGATCCACGCTTCCAGTCGTACAATCGATCAATCTGACAACGGATACCATAATTAATACGGCGGAGAATACACAAAAAAAGGGAGAGGGGGAGCTTAAACTGTTTTCTTTACAATATTCAGGTTCATTGTAGATTAAGCTGAAATTGACAGCGTTAGGTAGCAGGGTAATAGTTGGGCACAGCTAGCAAGGGGGTGGGGGAGAAAACACTGAAATCAGCAAGTAAGAGGGTTGGACTAGGAAGGGTTGATGGAGCCAATAAGGATCATGAGTCAGGATGGGGGATGACATAAGGTGGTGGGTGGGACACTGCCTGAATGAAGCCCTGAGGAAAGTAAAATGAACATCTTCTGGAAGATAGTTCCAGAGATGGGAGAAGGGAGGAAATAAAGAGTTGAGGTGTGCAGTCAGCCCGGATTTTGGAAGTTTAACCAGAAGTGGGTTATTGGAAGAATGAATGCATCATGGGGTTGTTGAGGAGGATCCGAGGGCAGAGAGACTCGAGGGAGCAATATTGGAGAGGAGATGGGAGAAAATGGAGAGATCACCAACCTGCCTGAGATGTCAAAGCAAGAGTCCTCGTACTCCGGCATCATCGTGTGAGGCTCTAATAATGTTGAGAGTTTGAGATTCCACAGAATCCAGTGAGAGAGACAGAGACAGAGACAGAGACATGCCAGCCCACAATGGAGAGCAGCACTCCATTGAGCTACAGACAAAGGCATTATCGACTGTGTAGCTCTGAATTTCCATGGAAAAACTTGGATCTACAGAGGTTGCAAAGTCTGCGGCTGGCTTTCGAGGAAATCTTTGCAACACGATTGGCCCAGGAGACGTCACGGCTAATGGTGAGGTGTAGAGGTTCAAGAGACCGAACCTCTTTCAGTGGCTGACCGTGAAAACAGACACTTGAGTTTGTTTGACGATATACCCGGAGTGACAGGGTGAGACAGTGATATTTTTCAGGATTGAAGTTCATGGTCTATTTATCAGACTATAATCATTCCCAGATCAGCGAAGAGGGACAAAGCTGCATTCTGTTTAGCAGCGAGATGGGGGTACTCTACGACACAATGTGGAGTCGTCTGCAAAAAAGAAACAGATAGTTTTCCAGAGCATCAGATAGATCATTTATACAGATGAGGAACAAGAATGAGCCCAACCTGCCCTCAATTCTCTTATTTTTCCAAGACTCCCTCCATTTTATCCTTTTGAACAACTCCGTTGTTGGTGTTTCCCTTTGCTGTTCCTTTTGTTCTGTTGCATTCTGATATGTTGAGTGTTCCAGGTCTTCCACAAGCCTCGACTTTGTACGTACAAAAATAAAATAAAATCCACTGCCGTGGGAAACTCCAGCTTCCATTTGGAAAGAGGAAGATTGGACTCCATTGACAACATGTTGACAGCATGAATGGAAGAAGTCAGAAATCTAGGAATGAAGGCAGCCTTTTATGACATCGGCAGAATGTGTGACAAGCAAAGCAGGATGCCAAACCCTGTGAAATGCCCGAGATATGTTCAAGGAGATGGTCCTGAGCTCTTGATTGAGATTTAGGGTGTCCAACTATTACTGAGAGAGGAGCACAGCATGCATACTCAGAGTTAAGTGACCGAGACGGAATCCAAACTAATGGTTGGAGATGAAGCTTTTTGACAACAAGAAAGAGCTGACATCAGCAACAAAGATGAATTCCATGCCTTTGCTTGTAATTGGAAGTAAGATCACTGATCTGTTATGTATAAGGTCTGTTTTTGCACCCCTCTCGTAGATGGGAGTGATATTTACTGACTTCCAGGCCGATAAGAGGCGGTCAAATATGGACACATTAAATAGGGCACACAAAGGGGAAGCAAGAATGGTAAAGCAGGAATGAGGACATGTACACTAATGCCACCTGTGCCCATCACCGAAGCAGGGTCAAGGCCGGAAGGAACTTTCTCTACCTCCTCAGGTGAAGAGGACACAGAGTCCAGTGTACAGAGGGTACAAGGGGCTAAGATGGGGACAGAGCTGGATGGGATGGATTCACGAGATTTGGAGGTAAAGACAGAGTTTAGACATTCTGCTTTATCTCTGGCTGAGTATGCTGTTCTGCCATTTAAGGTGAGAGACATGGTGGAGGGGGAGCATACGCCAGAGACAGAGTTGACAAGGTACCAACAAGACTTGGATAAAGAAGACTGGCCGGAGAGTTCGACCTTGAGGTTTGCGATGCTGTATTAAGTCTTCTGGCTTGCCTCAGGACGGACACACACTTGTTGTGAGCCTTATCGAATGAATGAAAGTTACCCTCAGGCGAGTTAGCTTTCCAAGCTGAGAAAGCTAGCTGCTCGACAACAACCACCTCCCTGCAGGATTAAGTGTACCAGGGTCAGGATGCTGGTTTGGAAATTTGCAGATAGGGATGAGATAAGCTGTTGCACGAGAGAAAGTAATCTTTTTGAAAGTACCATATTCCCAAGTAGAATCAATATCAGGTGCTGTAGAAATGGTTGCTCAATCCATTTTGTGAGAGGGCAGATTGAAATCCCTGCCAGTTGGCCTGTGTGAACAGCTGTATTCTGTGCCATTGAGGTTGCTCCCTTACAAGAGCCAAAAAAGATGTGGGCCTTGACAAGAAAGTGGTCAGATGGGACAAAAAGGGGTAGAAGAGGAACAAGTGAGATCGAATGGATAGTTAGTCATTACTCAGTCCAGGAGGGAGGACATACCAGGAGGAGAAATCCAGGTTGGGAAGTTTACAGATTTGGTCAAATGCATAGTTTTTTGTCCAAGTCCCAAGCAAGTCTCAGGTCATTATGGTCAAGTCTCAAGTCAAATCCTAAGTTATTTTATTGAAGTTTAAATAAAGTCACTTGATTTTTAGCTCAACTGGAACGTAGTGACGAGGAGCTTATGGGATGGCGCGTTGTCCGTCCGTCCGTCCGTCCATCCACAAATACTTGCAACTTCTTCTCTGAAACTACACATACGATTTCGATGAAACTTTACCCCAACATTCATCACTGTGCATGTACCAAAGTTTGTTCATGGCAAGAAAAAGAAAAAGAAAAAAGAAAAAGAAAAATCGGGCCCTAAGGGAGTCCACAGAGGTTGTCCTCCAAAATATGTATTTGCTTTCTTCTCAGAAACTACACATGCAATTTCGATGAAACTTTACCACTATCTTTATGACCCGTGATGTACCAAAGTTTGTTCATAGCATTAAAAAAAAAAAAAAAAAATCCATAGGTATTCACTTTCTTCTCCATTACATATTTTGTGGGTCATCCACGCCTAGCAGTGATTCTCTGCTTATCTTACCCAGTCGCTACCAGGTGAGCGCCCAGGGGAATTGCCCGTGTTTTATTATTCATGTATGTACTACAAAATATATTATGCATGCTTATGAGAGCACCTTCGTAGACCCAAAAGGGCCACAGACTCTTTTTTTTTTATTTTTTTTTTCTTCAGGATTTACTCACACCATTTCATCAAGTTCAGGTGTGAAGTTTCAACTTCATCGATCTTTCAGAAGCTTTGTTAAAACAGCGTCAAAATATGCTGTTTTGATGCACTGGTGGATCTGCTTCTGAACGAGTAGGTGTAAGCTGGTGTATCGTGTGGTACGGCGCTGTCACCCAGACTTTTAAAACTTTTTTTTAAACTTAAAACTTAAACTAAAACGCCATTTTTTGGGGAAAACTGTAGTCACAAGTAATAAACACTAAAGCTGAAGTAAGTTTGTCTTCCCCAAGTCCAAGTCCTAAGAAAACAAAAGAAAAACGTTGCACCCGACACAACACTTTTAATACAACGTACATGACAGCAGCAACTACTTTGTACCTTGTTCAAGGCAATAATGAAGGGACATTTCTTGCTCTTGAGGAGGTTGATGGATTCGATAGTCTGTGGCTCCAAGCCGTGCATGATGTCCACTACAAGAATCGCCATGTCACACAAGGAGCTGCCACGGTTTCTCAGATTGCTGCAGTGGCAAGGATGCACAGACTACTCAAAGGATGGAACATTGACAGACTGAAATATCTTAACTCATGCAAACATAACTCGGAACAATTAACAAATATGTTCAGTACATTCATTGGACTCGGTGTACATCTGAAGTGCTGCTATTAATGCTACTTTCGCTGAGGATCATGGAAGAGATAAACAACAGAGGAATTGTATTATTATCGACAAATGGGGCAGTGACAAGAAAACATACATCAGCCATGCAGACACAGATGAAAGAATAAATGAATGAATGATTGATTGCATGTACAGAAGATTGCAGGTAGTTGTGGGGGCAGATTGATGGAGTAGGACAGGTTTAAAGTTCTTCCGAGTATTATCGTTCTTGAAAAATATTCTGTCCTCACTTGAAGGCCACTGATATATTATTATCAAACAGACGTTACCATCACAGACAATTTGTAGTCTTCACTAATAACTGCCTTCACTACACCAAGAAACAACTCTCCATGATGTTGTCATGATGAGAGGTCCTGTATTTTGCTGTGACATTTATCTTTGATCGATCGGAATAGATGATGATGTAATAAATGTTGTTCGGGAATGAGATTTGAGTACGTGCAAATTATTACCGCACACAGGTAAAGCGAAGAGTGGGGTTAAGGCAATTGGTTTACGTCTGTCTGTCCTTCTGTCTACAAAGGTCAGCTTGTGCTCGAGGAACAACTTGATTTCAATTGAATGTTCGATTCTGAACATGAATCGGAACATGAACCTGTAGTTTAGCAGTACTTTGTCTCCGAATTCATCCTGATCGCAAATGTGCAGAGCAGCGAGATAAAACTTTTACTCTGTCTGCCTGGCAGGCAAACAAAAGTGAAAATCACTCTGAACAGAAACTTACTGTTTTAAGGACGTCACAAAGGACACAAACAACAGAGATGAAGAACTCATTTAACGTGTCAGATAGGGTGGTGCATAAGACGCAGTGACATCAACAGTGGTAAACTTCGGAAATCAATGTTTTTTTTTTTCTGTCGCCATTTTAACACTTTCAAAAACCTTACGTTTAGCAGTACTTTAAAAATATTACAGCATTTTACGCCATCACGACCAATGAAATTTGCCACTCGTAGACCCCACCCATATCGTTGTTTCTCAAGACAGCGCGGGGTAAGGTGTTCTATCAACTATTTACATAGCTACTGTTTTGTTTATGGAATCATTGAATATTTGTGATGTTAGTGAAGTAAAGCGTAGGGAAATGTGAACGATGTCAATGATCAAAGGAAAAACGGACAAGAGCATGGTAATATGCCTGGAGCAAGCCTGCCAAGCTTGCACTCTGGAGGCAAGAGCATAAATACTTGCAACACAGGATGTTACAGTGCACAAGGGAGATGATGGATATGTACAGACAGAAAAAAACAAACAAACAAAAAAAACACACGCGCGCGCACGCGCACGCACGCGCACGCACGCACGCACACCTCTGTACTGTTATTTTTGCCCTGTTGCATCCTGATCCATTCAGTGTTCTCGCTCTAACACGAGCCTTGATTGTATACAAAAAAAAGGGGGGGGAAGACGTTTTTTGTTTAATTCGGTCACAATCTGAAAAAGTAGGTCAAGGACATAAATCAAATATCAGGTGAACAATTCATTGCAGGTACGCTATTATGATGCAAGAACATCTTGGAAGGCCAAACTGTCTGAGGTTCCGCATTGGCAAAAAAAAACTCGTTTTTTTTCAGACTACCATTTGACCTTGACTTTTAACCTGAAGGGGTATGATGTAAAATAAGCATAAATGCGGCTTACTCTAGGCAATCTAGAGAGGCCAATTTTGTTCTGGTCGGACAAACCTAACTCAAGTTACGGTGAAAAATGTTAAAATGTCTAAAATTGGGTCATGACCAAAAAATTGTTTATTTTTTGGATCCACTGTCGATGCTCGTATGAGAGCTAACGCATAGAATGCACAACAAGGGAAGCAGGAGACAAGAGGGGTGGGAGAGGGAATGAAAAAACAGTGTGGAACAGAGACATGAGGAGATCTGTCGTAGGGAGAGGGATGGGGCGGTGTACACAGGGTAAACAAGATGTACATTACAGGGACTTTCAGGTCCTTACACGACGGGGACTTTCAGGAAGGAAAGCAGGCAATTTGAAGGAGGTGCGTTTTGGGTGGATTAGTGGGGGTAGAAAATATCATGGTTTTTGATGGGGGAAGATAAGAGATGGTGCTGAACAGCTGTTTTAAAGACCTGGAGGGAAGAGTTGGATTGAAGAGAGTGTGGGAGTTTGTTCCAAAGGCGGGAAAAGAGAGGAATGAACGAATGAAGATGAGCAGCGATTCGCGATTTTGGTAGTTTTACCAGAAGGGGGATGCTGGCGGACCTTGAGCGCCCTGTGGAAAGATGGGGGGGTATCAGAGTGGGGGGCAGGCTGGCCGGAGAGGAGACGGTAGAAGTTAGAAAGACCACCGACCTGCCTGCGGTGAGAGTGACAGACCCATGATCCCAAATGCCTTGGTTTCCACAGCGTGAAGCCGAGAAAGGTGAGAGATGCGTGCATCAGCTCAGAGTAGAGAGCAGTATTCCATCAGGCTGTGGATGAAAGCCGTTTATGTGGTCAGAAGTTCAGGGGTGCCAAGAAAGGACTTTGCACGACGGAAGATGCCCAGTCGGCGACTGGCTTTGGAGGCCAGGTTGGAAATGTAGCTTTCCGAGGAAAGATCATGGCAGATAGTAAGACCAAAAAAAGCTTGAATGAAAGGACTTCTTCAAGAGGATTGTTGAGAAAGTAGATTGGGGGAGGGGGGGGCTTCCAGACGGTCCTTTCGGAGACACATGGTGAGAGTGTGAGATGTGTCGGGATTTAAAGACATGTTCCATGTGTTGGACCAGTTTGTGACTGTATCTGATCTGCAGTGAGCGAAGAAGCTGCAGCTTGCCGATCTGAGGGATGAGGGATGGTACGGCACACGGTGGAGTCATCAGCAAAGAGATAAAGAGGATTTTCTAGCGTCAGAGAGATCATTGATGAAAACCAGAAAAGGAATAAAACAGGGCCCAGAACGCTGCCTTGAGGAACTCGAGCTTGGATAGGAAGATGGGATAAGAGAACTCC
This sequence comes from Eptatretus burgeri, assembly GCF_056783735.1. Taxonomy (NCBI): domain Eukaryota; kingdom Metazoa; phylum Chordata; class Myxini; order Myxiniformes; family Myxinidae; genus Eptatretus; species Eptatretus burgeri. The sequence continues at coordinate 104,237,921 of NC_140970.1, forward strand.
ATTAAGGGGCACACATTGGCTGCGACAAGAGAGGAAGTCTGCGAGCCACGAGTGGAGATGTCCTTGGGTACCATTGGAAGAGAGTTTGGTGAGCAGGGCAGGGTGCCAGACGGTATCGAAAGCATGCGAAGTGTTGAGGGAGATGGCTCTGATTTCATGTTTGGTATTGAGGACCTCCATCCATTGTTGAGAGAGCAGAAGCAGCATATCCAGGGTAGAGTGACCTGGTCTGAAACCAAATTGATGATCGGAAATCAAGCCATTGGAGAAGAGGAATGATTTATTGTCTGAAGCGATGATGGATTCCATAACCTTGCTGATGATTGGGAGAAGGCTGATTGGTCTGTCATTGCAGGGATCTGTTTTTGAACCTTTGTTATGCAGAGCGGTATGTTTGCTGATTTCCAAGGAGATGGCAGATGACCTTGAGCAAATGAGAGGGTGAATAGCACAGAGAGAAGGTGAGCAAGAGCAGCAGAGCAGCAGAGCAGGTTTTTCGGACAAGTGGGCTGATGCCGTCTGGACCGGTTGCAGAATCTGAGTCGAAAAATTAGCTCAAAGTCAAAAAAATTGTGTAAACCCTGCAACCTTTATATTCCAATTATCGATTCATTTCACTCCGAAGATCCCAGCTGGATCCGAGAAAAATTCTCAATGAATGTCTGGGTGGTTGAAAAGTGATGCCGAGATGATTTAGCCAAACCGAAAGGTTAAATATGAATCAAAGCACAAACATTCAAATGAGCACTAACGCTTGGAAACAAGGCGGCAATGTTCTGGATGAAGCAAAGGGCTGATACAAGATTCTACAATTTAATTGTTTAGATTTTGTGTTTTCTCTGAAAATAAAGTTCATGTTTGGAGAAGCAACAATCGCAACGTACCTGAATGATTCGTGCCCAGGTGTGTCGATAATCAACATCCCAGGAAGCTTTATCTTGTCTCTGTCAAACTGGATGAGATGAAACCATGCAAATACGAGTTGGTAACGGCACCCCAAACATCGCCACAAAAACTATTTGCAAATGGTAACACCACCACCCCTTCCCACGATTTTCTTTCCCATCAATTTATGTAAAAAAAATTTTTTTTAATAAAATCTTTGTTTCAACATCCAGTCACTATTGATGATGCAAAAGTGATCGTAAATAATTATGTGAAATTGTCTGTTTCAGAACTGTGCTGGTTGTAAAATAAATGCACTGTACTCGTCGAAGAGTGCGTAGTACTCGCATAAGATAAGTTTTGTCATACTGCAAAAATCTACTTGTTTTACATGTCATGTGATGAAACAACTTTCATAAGAAATTCATTAAAAAAACAAAAACATTTCCACTCATTCTGATCTCATTGCTGAAGTCATCAAGATGCCCCAAACTATTTATTTCCTCATCTCCCCTCTTATTCTTCCTTCACTTTCTCTCCGCCTCGCCAAATCCTTCAAAGGACAGATTTTATGATGTTTGATCTTCCCACACTCATTCCCAAATGGCTTTCTCCACTCCCCTTTTTATGCTCAACTCCTGGAGAGCTAAAAAAAAAAAAATCATGGCCCTTCTCCCATCATCTTCCGACAGCATTGTCTTTCTCCATGCACTAAATCACCCTTACACACATCCAATTCATGCCCTGCCCCCTCTAGTTTTATTACTCACCCTACATCCTCCCATTTTACACATCACTCTGCCACCTCCCAGCTTCCCCCCTAGCTTTTCCTCCTCTCAGCTCCTCCTCACACACCCTGACTCTCTCAAATTCCCCATTCCAACCCACCACTTCAAGGTACCCCTCACCCAGCCCCTCTCAGATTCCCCCTCATCCCACTCCCACCTTGCCCCGCAAGTCCCACCTTCACCCCACCCACTCCCACCTTCACCCTCTTCCCACCCCTGGCAACACAGTATCCCACTGTGTGGAACTCCACTCCAATCTGATAGATCTCTCAATCCAGGAAGCTGCTGACATACTGGACATTAACTGCTGAACAGAATATCTCCGATTCCCTCCCTTTCTCTATCGTCTCCTCCGGTTCGACAGGCCTGAGAATCCCGGTGGCAGAGTTGCAGTTTCCATCGAGAACTCCAATTCTCATGGTCCATGTACTGTGCTTACATCTCCAAACCCCCAGGAGTACCATTGGCTGTGCCTTCACCTCCACTCCCACGTCTTGTTGAAACAGAAACCTGACGCAAAATGGAATGGTAGTGAGCATTAACAATTGAGTTTGGTTGTGAAAACATTGGCAATTCTTCAAGAGTACAAGGTGAGAAACCCAATCAATGAACATCAACGTCGAAGAAGGCATCGACCGCTGCTCACAATGTTGTTGCTTCTTCAGTTGGAGAAACTCTGAAAGGTGTACAACAAAACGACACTGACGCAACGTAAAACTACAACTTAGTGTCAAGAGAAAACAGGTGATAAAGGCAGAATGCGACAACTGCCCACAATTACTCTGCTCAGGCTTATCTGAAGGGTAAACTGAGTAAATGAGTACACTGCTGTTTAGTACTTACAGTTCACCAAGTAAGGTATAATTCAACATCAAGCACTCACCAGGATAGAATGGTAATTCTGACAAATGCAACATAATATTTGAAAAATAAAGTTGAGCCAAGTGCAATAACACTTTCATGCAATTGAAGCGAGACAGAGCAAAGCCTCATGTTTATGCCCAGTCTCGTAAAACGATTTTCACAAAAAAAAAATTGATAAACAAACACATATGTAACATTGCATATACTAAATGTTTCCTAAGCGTTGGCATTTATAGATCTACAAAACTCTTATGTTTCAAGATATCAAGTACATCCTTTAAATGATCAGAGATTGCAATAATAAGTGCACTACGTTGGGTTATTTGTATATGAACAAAATGGTATCTAAAACTCAATCCGAGATTCAGATTTCAACATGGGCCAAAAACCAACAACCCAGCCAAAATGTCAGCTACCAACCACCGCCTCCACCTCCACCACCACGAGAACAGATAAAGGATGCACAGTGCAATGCAATGCAAGAAAACCACATCTGAGACGTACATCTTTCACCATCCTTGTTTGTTCCTTTATGGCATCCAGCGGCACATTGGTGGCTCCAATTTGTTGTGTGATTCCTCCAGCTTCTCCATCCTGTACATTTGTGTGACGCAACTGAAGAACAACAACAAAAAACACAACATGAAAACAATTAAAACGAGAGTTCATACAAGTATAAGTTCATATAAGCAAACATCACTGCCCTGCATAAAAAAGGTGCAAAAACAGATCCCTCCAACTACAGACCAATCAGCCTTCTGCCAATCATCAGCAAGGTTATGGAATCCATCATCACTTCAGACATTAAATCCTTCCTCTTCTCCAATAGCTTGATTTCCAGTCATCAATTTGGTTTCAGACCAGGTTACTCTACCCTGGATATGCTGCTTCTACTCTCCCAACAATGGATGGAGGTCCTCAATGCCGGACATGAAATCAGAGCCGTATCCCGAGACATATCACGTGCTTTTGACACGGTCTGGCACCCTGCCCTGCTCACCAAACTCCCTTCCAATGGTATCCAAGGCCATCTCCACTCATGGCTCGCAGACTTCCTCTCCTGTCGCAGTCAACGTGTGGCCCTAAATGGAGTTCTTTCATCTCCTCTTCCTGTCAAGGCTGGAGTTCCTCAAAGCAGCGTTCTGGGCCCTGTTCTTTTTCTGGTTTTCATCAATGATCTCTCCGACTCTCTGGAAAATCCTCTTTATCTCTTTGCTGATGACTCCACCCTCTGCCGTACCATCTGTCATCCCTCAGACCGGCAAGCAGCAGCTTCTTCGCTCACTGAAGATCTGGATAAAATCACAAACTGGTCCAACACGTGGAGCATGTCTGTCAATCCTGACAAATCTCACACTTTCAATGCGTCTCTCCGAAAGGACCGTTTAGAACCCCCCCACCCACCCATCCATCCATCCATCCACTTTCTCAACAATCCTCTGGAAGAAGTCCTTTCTTTCAAGCTTCTGGGTCTCACTATTTGTCATGACCTTTCCTGGGAAAGCCACATTTCCAACCTGACCTCCAAAGCCAGTCACCGACTGGAAATCCTCCATCGTGCAAAGTCCTTCCTCAGCACACCTGGTGGAATCCAAGGCATTTCGGATCATTGGTATCTCCCGCAATGAGGCTGAGTCTTTGGGTCTCGCACTCTCTCACTCTCTCACCACAGGATGGTAGGTGGTCTTTCCTCTCTTCTACAGTCTCCTCTCCAGCCTCGCCACCACTGCTCTCTGCGATTTGTCCCCACCACATTTCCGCAGGACGCTCAGGGTTCAACAACAACCCCTTTCTGGTAAAACTACCAAAATCACGAATCGCTGCTCACCTTCACTCTTTCATTCCTCTTTTTTCCCACCTTTGGAATAAACTTCCTCAATCTATTCAATCCCATTCTTCCCTCCAGGCCTTCAAAACAGTTGTTCACCACGAATGGTGAACTTTTCTTCCCCCGTTAATCCACTCAAGCCCACCTCCTTCAAAAATTCCCTGCTTTCTTTCCTGAAAGTCCCTGTAATGTCCATGTTGTGTTTCCCCATGTTCCCCACCCCATCCCTCTCCCTTCCAAAGATCTAATGTCTCTTCCCCACTGTTTTGTCCTTCCCACTCCCACCCCTCTTCTCATGCCCCCCCCACCCTCCCTTGCTGTGCGCTGTGTGCTGGCTCTCATACGAGCCTCGAAAGGGTATACAAAAAAAAAAAAAGTCACCTTACCCTGAGCAGTGTTCAAGTACACAATTCAATTGAAATAAAATAGACTTTAAAGGGTGAAGAAAAAAAAAATAAATCCAGAAGCTTACCGCTGTAGATGCCGTTTTGTACACGACTTTATTTAACAAGTTACATTAGTTCTTCGTTCCTGTTGTTTGTGTCTTTTATGAAGTCCTTAAAATTATTAAGTTTCCTGTTTGGAATGATTTTCAATTTTGTTTGACTGCCAAGCAGGCAAAAAAGTACAATTTTTTATTTTTATCTCGCTCCTCTCTGCACGTGCACAATCACGACAAATTCAGAGCCAAAGTACGGTAAACTACTGGTTCGTTTTCCGATTCGTGTTATAAATATAACATTCAATTTGAATGAAGTTGTTCCTCGATAATAAACTGATGTTTGCAGACACACAGACAGACCGACAGACAGAAGTGAACAAATTGTTTAACCCTGCCTTTTACTTGGTGGGTGCAGGGTAATAATCTTCAAGTGTTCAGTATGCAGTAAAAGATTACTGAGCAGGGCATCAGATAGCCAAAAATCAAAGTAAATCTGAAATGTCCAGAAAAATCAAGTTAACCCGAACCTTTTACAAACAGGTAACTCACTAACATATCTTACCTTGCTCCCTCCCACTCTCTCCTCTTTTCTTGTTAATTAATTACCTTGCTTTTTTTGTCCAGCTGTGGCCCAATGCACCACCATCGGCATGTTGACTTTTTTGCCCTCTGTCACCTCTACTCTTTCAAGAGCTGAGAGCTTGTATTAAAACAAATTAAAAAGGGTGAGAGGGTTGAGAGAGCAGAGCCAGTAAAATAAAGCGGCTATGACCTGTTTGCCATTTGAGAGCAACAGACAAGTCTTGCGCTTCGGCTTCATCCAAAGAGATGCCAATAATGTTGAGAGCTTTAGAATCTTACACAACCCAGGAGAGAGATGCGATTCTGGAGCACTAGCCTGAAGAAGCGAGCAGTACTTTGTTGAGCCACACACAGAGATCAAGGGAATCTGTGAGTGGGATGGGGGTACCGTGCGACACAATGTGAAGGCGTCTGCAAAAAAGGAAGAAAGGGTTTCGAGAGCATCGAAGAGGTCACAGATGTAATGAATGAACGACAACCCAAGACATTTCCTTAGGACACTTCAGCCTTGACTGGGGCTGGAGAAAAGGTTCCATATGAGAGCAATGTTTAGACTGCGTGTGTGTGTGTGTGTGGGGGGGGGGGAGACGGTGAGAAATGCAGCTGATAAAGGCAGCAAGCTTGGGAAAAGCAAGATGGTAAACTGTATATAATGCCTGATAGAAGACCAAGGATAATGTCCTGACCTTTAATTTGAGATTTAGGTCCGACTATTGCTGGGATGAGCAGGAACATATCCCAGAGTCAAGTGATCGGAATGGAATCCAAACAGTCAGTCAGAGATAAGGTTGTTTGAAAAATGGAAAGATCTGATATCAGTAGCGATGATGCTGTTTATAACAGCAATTATGAGCAAAAATGCTTTGCAATTAAATTATACAAAGCATGACTTTGCATTAAATTGAAAGTAAGCTTACTGCTTTAGAGTTTTAGTGATCCCTTTTTGAACCCTTCTCGTGGAAGGCTGTGCTTTGTCGACTTCATGCAGACGGGAGAAGGCCAAAGGATAATGACAGACTGAAGAGCACAGAGGAGAAGCAAGAGCAGTGGAGTATGATTTGAGAATATGAGAACTGAGGTCATCGAGGCTTTTCCCCAAAGCAGGGTCAAGACTGGACAGACCTTTCTCGGTGACGCCACAAAGTCCAGTGTAGGCCCAGTGGGTACAAGTTGAGACATTTTGCTTCATCTCAAATTGAGCCGGCGGCGATGCCGTTTGAGGTGAGGGGCTGAATGGAGGGGGAGCAGAGCATCCGACAGAGATGGACTTGACAAATCACCACCATGACCGAAGAAGGAGACCGGTTGAAGAGTCCGGCCTTGGGATTTGAAAGATTATGTTTTCTGACCGGCCAAAAGATGGATAGCCACTTGTTCTGATTATTATGGATAGCCAGAGATATGGACTTTGGACAACAACGTGGTCAAAGCAGCCAAGAGGGGGAGAGGAGGAACAGGAGAGGTTCGATGCTCATCAATAATTATCGTTTATTATCCAATGAAAGGTCACGGTTGCATCTTGACATCTTGTTTCACACGAGTACGACAACTGACTAACAGCTTGTGGCTCTGAAGGCCTGAATAATCTTTGTCACAAATAATACGTTGTCATATAATCCTGAAAATCAGTGACATACATCATGAAGATCACATCAACATGATTCTACAGGTGTGAATGCTTTAAGGGTGGGGCGGGTACACTTCAGTGTTTAATTTGTAAGATTTTGTTTTCTTAACAGGAGCAAGGCTGATGGAAGAGCGTAAATTAGAACGAAGTGAGACAATCATTAATGGAATAAAGGAACAGCAAAAGAGGAAAGGGAGGCCAAAAAGTAAAATGGTTTGCTTCGGAAAGGTTAATGGGGGCAATAAAGATCATGGGACAAAATTGGGAATGAGAAGAGATGGTGGTGAAATGCTTGCTTGAAGCCCTGGAGCGAAGAGGGAGCCAGAACAGCCTGTGGAAGATGGTTCCATAGACGGCAGAAGTGAGCAATAAAGGAGTTGACGTGTGGAGGTGTATTTTTTCACTGGAACATGGCAATCTGGGATTTTAGATTCCTCGAGGCTGCAAATTTTAATAATCATGATACAGTAAAAACTTCAATTTCATGAACTGACTGAAGACAGAGTTCATCAAGTGTAAACTTTTTCTTTTTGTTTAAAGAACATCTGAAAATGACATGGGGTCGTGTTTTCAACGATGAAAAAAGGGAAAGTGTGTTTCACAGATTATTTACTTTCGGTGGATTTTTGGTTCAGCAGAATGTTAATGGTTGTATCCTGACTGTTTGATGTGCAATGAAATGCTAATGATTTACCTCTGCCACCGAAGGTGAAGGAGGTTATGTTTTCACCCCTCTCAATTGGGTGGTCGCAAGACTATCCTTCGTCTCAGGTTTTCCGTCTGTTTGTATGTCTGTCTGTTTGTATGTAATGGACAGCTCTGGAGGCCAGAGGAGTCAACCGATTTTGATGAAACTTGACAAGTAGGTTCATACCAGGATCTAGTTGTATGCTTTTGAGCACAGTTGCTATGGACGCCACCGTAGCCAAGCAACGGGACTTTTAAATTTTTGAAAAAATCCGAAAAATTCTTTTTTTCGAAAATCAAAAATCTGCTTCTGCACTTTTATGCGCACTATAATCAACCTCTTTGTCAAAACATTTCAGCCCGATCCGTCAAAAACTGTATGACTAGTATGCAATTATATAGCGACTACCCATGTCGCCTACCATGTGCAGTGTGCAGGATATCTGTCTGTGTGCAAGATATCTCAAAAAGTTGTGAACGGATCCGGATGAGATTTGGTGAGCAGGTTGGGTGTGCGACAAGGAAGAATTGATTCAATTTTGAAGATCCGAAAATTATTTAATTTTTAAAGTGATTCTTCACCATTGAGAGATAGGGCCAAATATGGTATATATTATATAGCATGATATTTCAAAAATGTATTGGGCCAGATATGTTCTCATGGATCCGACATTATGTGGCAGAGTTATGCGCTCTAACGAGTGCCCTTCTAGTATGTATGTATGACTGTGCAATATTTGTTAAGGTGAGATGTTTACACTACAAGTGATGTAGAGGAAAAGAGTTACGAGTTATAATGTTGCAGGTATATTTAAGCTGGCTGAAAATTTGGGGAATTTGTTATTACTTCCTGATATCTAACTCTTTTGTGCTAACAAGCAATTTCTTGCAACTTCTGGTGACACAACAATCTCATTATTATGAGTAGTTTATAGGGAGAGGAACTTTAATGAGAGAGATAGAGAGACAGGGAGATAGATAGAGATAGAAATAGAGGAGAATCTTCAGCCAAGTATTGCTTTCGTATGTACAAGGCCATGTTGGAGTTTTTCAAGTGTCGCTTGTGCTTTATCTTTAAAATAAACATTGGTTTGGACTATACCCACTTGCTGGTTGAACATCATTTGATTCAATAACCATTTGGTTTTGGGATGGCATGATAGGTATCTTTTTTGTTTTTAGATGTTTCATTGAAGCAGCAGCTTATGCCAAGAAACATGTGTATGAGTAAAATCTACACAGGCCTTTTTGCTGTCGTCATCATCATCATCATGTTGCGGCCATGGCTAAGACTGTTTTGCTGTTGTCGACGACTTCATGTTATTTCTCCATTGGGGGGAAATGGTTCATTTGCTCATCCCCCGCATAGCAGAAGATGGGGTTTTACACACAGACACAGACACAGACACAGACACAGACAGACACAGACACAGACACAGACACAGACAGACACAGACAGACACAGACAGACACACACACACACACGATTGTGTGTGTGTGTTCCTGTTGGTTTCCTCTGCTGGGTAGTGCATTTCACAGCAAAACACTCAACCATGAACACAAAGGAGCTGTCAAAAGACCTCTGGGATAAAGTTGTGGAAAGGCACAGATCAGGGTATGGGTATAAAACTATTTCAAAGGCCTTGAATATCCTTTGGAGCACAGTCAAGACAATCATAAAGAAGTGGAAGGAGTATAGTACCACCAAGACCCTGCCGAGATCAGTCCGTCGCACCAAACTGGATGATCAAGCAAGGAGGAGACTGATCAGAGAGGCCACCAAAAGGCCAATGCTGTTAGGGTTAGGGTTTGTTAGGGTTAGGGTTTTGTTTTGAATCTTTGAAAGAGCTACATGACTTTATGGCAAAGACTGGTCACTCTGTGCATGTGACAACAATATTCCAAGCACTCCACACGTCTGGCCTGTATGGTAGGGTGGCAAAAAGGAAGCCATTACTCAAAAAAAATCCCACCTTGAGTCCCATTTGAGGTTTCAAAAACACTCGGGAGATTCTGAAGTCATGTGGCAAAATTTTTTGTGGTCTGACGAAACCAATTTGGAACTTTTTCGCCGAAATGCAAAACATTACGTTTCGCACAAACCCAACACAGCACATCATCCAAAGAACACCATCCCTACTATGAAACATGGTGGTGGCAGCATCATGTGATGGGGATGTTTCTCATCAGCAGGGACTGGGATACTCGTCAGGATAGAAGTGAAAATGGATTGAGCAAGACAGAAAAATCCTCGAGGACAACCTGCTGCCCTCT